>NC_056735.1:1046690282-1046814926 GCF_019279795.1 Protopterus annectens
TTATTGTCACACACTAGGTGAACTGATGTGGAAGGAATCAAGCCCTGTACCTTGTGAACATGAAGCAGCCTGTTAACATCTCACAGCCTTAATAGTCTGCACTAACTACAAGGTGTGTATGTGTGTTTGTGTGTGTGTGTGTGTGTGTGTGTGTGTGTGTGTGTGTGTGTGTGTGTGTGTGTGTATGTGTGAGATCTGTTAAATCTTCTTTTTTATTGCTATCCAGATGAGTTATGTATGTCTCCCCAATAAGATCAAATACATTTTTCACACATGCATAAACATACTGATACTGCCTCTGATAAACAAGGCATGTCGCACACGAGTGCACACACACATATGTACACACATATCCACACCACATACAGATGTGCCCACTAATTACAACCACTTTATTGACTGTAGATACAAAAATAATAAAAGATAAATAATAAAATCCCAAATTTGATAATACCAATCTATATCATTACATATAACAGTTTATTTGTCTTTGATTTATTATTTCTGTGTATATTGAGATAAAGTGTTTTGAGTCAAATGTCTGGTGCATGCATATGTTGACTTGTATATACCTCAGATGTCGGACTGTGACCAAATGAAAGCATTACAATTCTTATTATTATTATTTATTATTTATTGACATTTGTTAATCAGGAAAGTCCACTGGGCTTGAGACCCATTTTCAGTGGAGGTCCAAGTAGAAAAGCTCCAAGTTACATGAAAATCATTACATGAATTTGTAAGGAAACAATCAATTATAAAGCAAGTGAAATAATACAGAAGACTATCTAAACAGCACATATGTTGTAAAAAGTCACAATACAGTAACAATGGAACATTAACATGTAGAAAAATTATACAGTTAGAAATATTTAAAAATACAGCTCAATTTTGGGGGGGGGGGGTAGGTAAAGAGAAAAGGTAAGTGTAGTGAGAAGGTAGAATTAGAAAGTTAAACTTAAAGGTAGGATAGATATAATTAGAATCTTATAGCTAGGTGGTGGGAATATGTAGATTATAAGTGGCATTTATTTAATGGTAGGATTAAACATAGAAAGTGACAGAGAAGAGAAGATGTGTTAAGATAGTTGTATAGATGTGTGGACTGGAATACTAAAGATTACTGATAACTCATATGGTGTAACACTATGACATATACATAAGTATATTTGCTATTTGAAACAGTTTTGCTAGATTAAGAAGTCTGTGGATATGTGTTGCATGTGTAGCTGGGGTTATCAGTGAGACATTGTTTTAGTTTTCTTTTAAAGGAGATTATATTGTCTAATTCTGTAACTGATAATGGGAGGGTATTCCACAGGTTAGTTATGGAATGGGAATAGAGGCAGCTATCTGCTCTTTTACTAGGTTTTGATACTTTAAGCAGGTGTTTGTTGTTAAAGCGTAGCTTTTTGGATGGGACGTAAGGTTCAATGATATTTTTCAAGTTAGGGCAGCATTCGGGTTTATAAATGAGTTTATGGGCAAAGGTAAGTTGTGTGTAATGTAGGTAATGTGCAAATTCTAGCCAGATTAGTTCTTGAGTGGCCTGGCAATGGTGGGTGCAATTTGGTTGTGTTGATGCGAATCTTGCAATCTTGTAATAACAGGAATGCAGTTTGTGTCTCAAAGAGTTTAACATTCATAGTACTGTATTTTAGCTCACAAATGTCAGAATCATTCAGTGTAACCCATTTCAACCTTGATGCAAATACACACACACACACACACACACACACACACACACACAAATGTGGAGGCACAGAAGTGCCCACTAATTACAGCCAGATGCATTTCTCTGCTCACTTCAGATGTCTGATTGTGATCTAATGAATGAGTACAGATAAATATAATGGGCATAGCAATGTATTTTAGTTCAATGATCTGATTTTCTGCAGGATTTTGACATTCTAGATTTGTTTTTAGCCATTTTTACTTGGTTTAATGTGGAAGTGTTTTTTGGTGTGTGTACATCTTTAAGAACTTTCCCGGGCTTTGCTCAGCAGTTCCTGGGAGCATGACTTTACTTCTCTGAGCTTTTAAATTCGGTGTTTAGAAAATTTTTCATGGTTCTGAAGAAGTCTTTATTTACACAAATGCGGCTAACCGTGAATTGCAGTGGTTTTACCAGTAGAGGATTGTTTCTTTCTACAACAGCTATGAACCGGAGTGGTTTCTACCATTGTTGGATTCATTTGCTGTGGTTTTTGGCTTCCTGGTCAGTTCTTTGTTCTTAGTTCCTGAAATGAGAAATGTGTATTCTTGCAGGGTAAACAAGACATAATTAATAAAAAAAAACTATATCAATCTTTTCTTTTTTACCTTTTCGTGGGCTGTAGCTGAACTGTCTGGTACCAAGAGTTGCCTCTTGAAATGATATTTATACTAGCCCTGCTGTGCTGATAGCATCTGCTGCCTCATGCAGCACCCAAGAGTATATGCCCCTTCTGAAATATAAAATGGACACATGGGTGGGGATGGGATGCAAAAGAGTGGATTGCTACAAGCTTCACAAGAATGTCCAAGTAAGCAGAAGCCTGCCACTGTGCCACAGCATGAGAAATAAACAACACTATCATATGTATGTGAATGTAAGCAGAAGCTTGACATTGTACCTATAGCATGGCCATTAATTTATAGCTCCATGTATATGTGCAGTGAAAAAGAAGCATGAAGTGGTGATCACTGCCTCCCATATGTATATTTATGTGTCCAACCCAATAAAAGGTCTCAGTGCCACCCAATAAAAGGTCTCAGTGCCAGAACAATATAGATGCTAACAAGTGCAATCACAGCATACCTACAGCTACCTACAGCAGCCAAATAAGTAGATCTTGGTATCTGTCAATGGAAATAAACTTAATCAAGGCCACTGTTCTGAAAGACAGAATGCAAGTTTGCAGTATTTAATACAGTATAAATGACAAACAAGTACTATACCATTTGGGACAATCTTGCCATACCACCACTTCTCATAACTGGAAATCTTTGATGGGGCAGTTTTGCAGGTCATTGTACAGATACCTGCCTTGCTCACCATTCTAGACGATACCAGTTAGCTTGATGAGCAACCCTGTCAGGCTGAACCAGACATCCACTTTTTGTAATGAACCATCATAGAGTCCCAGCAGCTGTCCCCGGAATTTGCTCTGTAAGACGTGCAACATGATACTGGCTTTAGCCAATAGGCTCAGCAGCCATTACCATGGATATGCTGACAAACAAAATGGCAGCCTGTGATTCATGATTTTACTGTGATTTTGAATCATGGGTTATGCATCATAGCTCTGCTGTACAAGGGTACATGAGATGGGCATGGTTTGCCTATGGAAGTCTATGTGCATGCATAGCATACTGGTGACATGCAGAAGAATCAGCCTTCTAATCATGTTGCTGATGTGGTGCACTGAAATATAGCAATTCACGGACTCTATGAGCATCTAGTGTTATTTATATAAATGCAGTGTGAAACATGATGTATCTGTGGCTTTAGGGACACAGCCACCACTTTAGATCTCAGCCATGGATGAGGGAAACAGAGGTATAGATATCTGTATCCCTATCAAATAATCAAACTTTCACTTACCTGAAACCCTCTTAATCGAGATGAAAACACTGAGTGTTCAGTTAAGTGAACATTCACATCAATGGATTTCTACACAGGGAATGTAGGCAGTTGGCCAACATGGGGAAATGTGCCCTTTTCCCCACTGTAGTGCAATCTCGGAGTTGGTATATTTAGTTAGCGGGGATGTGGGGGGTACAGCCCCCCACCTGGGTGGGTTTAACATACTAAGGCGTATTTTGTTGGTTGATTGTTGGCCAACTACCTCCATTCACTGTGTAGAAATACATTGATGTGAATGTTCGTTTATTTGAACATTTGTTTTCATCTCGATTACGTGGGTTTTGAGTAAGTGAAATTTCAATTATCTGAAGTAGACCCATATAGCTATATATCTATATATATTTATATACATTATATCTGTATCTATATCTATATATCTATATCTATATATTTATATATATATATATATATATATATATATATACACACAGATATATATGTATAGATATAGATAGATCGATAATATCTGCATATCTACAGCTTTCTCTCTCTCTCTCTCTCTCTATATATATATATATATATATATATATATATATATATATATATGAAGAAAGAATGACGTAACAATAAAGCATACAAAAGGAATGAGAAGGGAATCAACAGCAACCCCAGTATTATATAGCGCTGTCAGCGTATATTATATCCAGGCTGGGCAGGAGTGAGCAAAGCACTGTTACTCACACCACAGGCAGGCTATTTATTACCAGTGGGAGTAACATTGTTAATTTGCTAAGTCTATTTTACACACAGAGAGTAGTCCCTGATGGGACTACCCAAAAATTGATAGGATGATTGGCCATCCGACCATTACACAAGCAAGGGCAGGTATGTTCAAGGACTAAATGGTGGGAGAGCCTGAGAATACATGGGTTGGGACAACATATGTGTAGGGCCCCTAATGCTTCTGGAGAGGGCAATGTGTGGAGGTGTGTCATGGCTGCGATAACAAGTGGACAATTGATGTTATACGTGTATTTTGAACATGGATGGGGTGGAGGAACTATGGGTATGAAATTATGGAGCCAGGCGTGCCAGGGTTGGATGGGCTGGTTCTAATTGGACTGCCCCGTGGAGGTCAACAAATTCATTATAAGTATATTTGCACACATGCAGACATCAATATGTAGAAGTACATTTTCTGTAATACATTCATTCCATTTGCAGACATAAATAATATGAATGTGCCCTTACAAACCTCGACAGTAGATAGAATAATAGGCTGTGCAGAAGAGGGACGGGATGAAACTGCTAAAACGCAGAAGTGTGTACAATGTCCGAAGCCAAGCCAGTGCTGTGCTGAAAATAATCAAATGTGAGGACTTTCCCACACATGGAATCATTCCTGTGATCTGCCTGCTACGGCAACGGCAATTACTAAACCAGTCTATTTGTAAAAGAAATACACCAAACACGTACATAATTAGGTTCTCATGTGTAACGTGTGTGTTACCACATAGTCATACTTATTAATTTATTGTAGCATCATGTTAATGGGAGTAAGGATGTAATGAAGTATAGAGTCTAATCTTGTCATAAACACATACGTGTCCCATGTGGGACAACCCAAAAATTGTGATTAGTATTCTTTTGGTCGCTCATGTCACCAATGTTTGTGGACTAAAGGTTTGGGAGTTCTGAGGATACGTGGAGTGAGTCAACTGATGGGATGGGTCTATAGGAGTAGGGAGTGGCCATTGTGTAGTGGTGTGGCTACACCGCAAATCCGACTGGAGAATGGATGACTGCAGTGTTAGGGAGGCATTGGGGTGTGTGTTTGGGGAAGCAGGAGCCATGGGTATATGGGTATATATGCAAATAAAGCAGCACAGCAATAGTGTATTGGTTAGAGCAACCGCCTAACGAACAGACATTCCCATACCGAATCCCACTGTATCACATACCATTTACCATCGGTAATCTGTACATGAACATACTGCGACATCTGTCCACTGTATAACCTGCAAAATATCAATTAAAAGTTGACTGGAGCGAAGTGTCAGCGTCATAATGAATAAGGCACTAGTAAGCAGGTCAAGCATATATAAACACCAGTAAGCATGTGTAAGTGCATTTGCGTGGGGTATGTATTGCTTTACAGACACACACACACACACACACACACGTATATATATATATATATATATATATATATATATATATATATATATATATATATATATATCACTATATATATATAGTTGCAGACATATACATATAGGTATATATATATGTGCGTGTGTGTGTGTGTGTGTGTGTGTGTGTGTGTGTGTGTGTGTGTGTGTGTGTGTGTGTGTATGAGTAGATATACACAGATATGCAGCTATGACAGGAAACAGCACACAAGAATGTCATATGTTGACAGGCTATGCCAATGGAAGTGAGGAGCCCAAGCAAGAAACATGTAGCATGACCTTCCACCCCCCCCCCCCGGCCGGACACGGGAAACATACACACAAACAATGTAAAGAGTCCACTGCTCCCCAGACCACAGGCAGGATACAACTGGGGGGGGTACACAGTGCACCCGTGAATTCTAATCTTGGAACTCAGACAGAAGCGTCCCTTACGGGACACCCCAAAAATTGCCAAGACCAAAAGACGGTGATAGACCAAACATTCTGGCTGGGGTGTATACATATTCGGAATACAACAGTGGGAAACCCTGATGACCCATGGACCAAGACAATTGTATGAAATGGGTCCCGTGAAGTGGAGAGTGGACAGCGTGTAGTGGTGTGTCCAGAACAGACCAGATCCCAGAGTAAGGATGGGTGCTGTTGGGGAGGTGCAGGTGGGGGAACTATGGGTAGCTCCTTATGGGTCTAGGTGTACAGGTGTTGGCTGATGTGAGCCTATATGGACAGACCTAGGGATGTGAGCGAATATGTTCATTGGGCAGAGGCATCGCCCAACGAGCAGCCATACCCACTACGAGTCCCACTGCAGCAAAGTGTAATCTATATGGCAAGGAACGGAATAACCAGATGTAGACGTATATATGTAGAGATATGTGTGTGTATATCTACCCATAGCAACATAGAGATAAGCCTCTCCCTCTCCTTAGTATATGACTGTAAATAACACATGTATATAGCTAGGATATGATACAGCAGTTACGAGTAACATATGTTCACAGGCCGTGCATATGGGGGTGAGGGGTCCAATAAACAAACATGTAACACATAGTATCAACCCCCCCACCCCCCCAGCTAGGCCAGTGAGACATACAGACACTCAATAAAGGTAAACACACCACTGCTTCCCAGACCACCAGCAGGATACTACCAGTAGGAGAGACCTGCCAGGTCTAGTCTTGAAACATAGATATTGAAGTCCCTTGTGGGACACCAAAAATTAATGATTGGAGGCAGTCCCGGTAGTGACTTATCAAACCAGGCTGTAGATGTACACAGACCAGTAGGTTGTGCAAGCCTGATAACCCATGGGTCGACACAGCGTACATGTGTCCCAACATGGGGAGAGTGGGCTTTGTGTAGTGGTATGTTTATACCCTCCTGCATCCACAGTAAGGATGAGTGCTGTAGAGGAGTGGCAGATGGGGGAACTATGGATATGCAATTATGGGCCTAGGCGTGCAGGTGCTGGCTGGCGCAGTCATATTAGGACCGGCCCGGGGATGTAAGTAATAGTCTGAAATGGGCATCGCAGATGCCCATACCTCTCAACCCCTAAGAGCACATCCACTGGACAGGACATAAACTATTGGGGGAACAAATAAGAACCATACCTCTGAACTGTCCCCGATTTCCAGGCACTTCTAGGGATGTGAGCGAATATGTTCATTGGGCAGAGGCATCGCCCAACGAGCAGCCACACCCACTACGAGTCCCACTGCAGCAAAGTGTAATCTATATGGCAAGGAACGGAATAACCAGATGTAGACGTATATATGCAGAGATATGTGTGTGTATATCTACCCATAGCAACATAGAGATAAGCCTCTCCCTCTCGGTAGTATATGACTGTAAATATACACATGTATATAGCTAGGATATGATACAGCAGTTATGAGTAACATATGTTCACAGGCCGTGCATATGGGGGTGAGGGGTCCAATAAACAAACATGTAACATGTAGTATCAACCCCCCCACCCCCCCAGCTATGCCAGTGAGACATACAGACACTCAATAAAGGTAAACACACCACTGCTTCCCAGACAACCAGCAGGATACTACCAGTAGGAGAGACCTGCCAGGTCTAATCTTGAAGCATAGACATTGAAGTCCCTTGTGGGACACCAAAGATTAATGATTGGAGGCAGTCCCGGTAGTGATTTATCAAACCAGGCTGTAGATGTACACAGACCAGTAGGCTGTGCAAGCCTGATAACCCATGGGTCGACACAACGTACATGTGTCCCAACATGGGGAGAGTGGGCTTTGTGTAGTGGTATGTTTATACCCTCCTGCATCTACAGTGAGGATGAGTGCAGTAGAGGAGTGGCAGGTGGGGGAACTATGGATATGCAATTATGGGCCTAGGCATGCAGGTGCTGGCTGGTGCAGTCATATTAGGACCGGCCCGGTGATGTAAGTAATATTCTGAAATGGGCATAGCAGATGCCCATACCTCTCAACCCCTAAGAGCACATCCACTGGACAGAACATAAACTATTGGGGGAACAAATAGGAACCATACCTCTGAATTGTCCCCGATTTCCAGGCACTTCCCTGATTTCGACTCAGTTTCTAACTCTGTCCCACTTAATCCCTCCTAAAACTAGTGACATTTGGAGGAAAGGTGGTGAATTACACGTAATGAATAATGACAACAATTAAGAGTTATAAACATCATTTACCTCAGAAAATGTGTATGAATTCATATGATCTGAGTCTGTCAATGTGTCAGGTTAATAGCACCAATAATTTAAATGTGTCCCTGATGTTGTTATGCTATGTCCCTGATTCAGTTTGTATTTTTCCCCATTCGTATGAGAGGTCTTATAGGGACATTAAGCACATATTCCACTGACAACCTTAGAAAGATGATAGAATATTATGTATGCAGTAGCATGACTCGGCTGAAGGATGTGGATTCTAAAACCCAATTACTTGTTTGTATTGAAGAGTGTCAGTTCCCATATATTAGCCAGACGGGTGCAGATTGTAAGAGGAACATACCAATAATATGAATCAAACTCTGGACAGGCCATAGATTCCGTACAGTCAAACAGCATGCTGTCACCTAATGGGCAGCCATTCCCAATACTGTAGGCATGTAATCCGATGTAATAGGCATCACAAGGTAATATCATAGTCCTCACTCCCACCCAGGGGTGTGAGTGTCAGATGCAAACATCAAATGCAGTGCATTTGCAAGTGCGGGAGCAAGCGGGTGTAAGCCTGTTTGGCCGGCAATATGCGAGTATTACACTGGTAAAGCAATGTAGAGACTATCTGAGTGTAAGAAACTGTAACCAAAGGTTAGCATTTCTTAGCATCTCGCAAACCCATGCACACCCACTCACAACTGCTTTAATGTGCCTTAATCACACCGTATCCAATGGCCTTGTTCTGCCCAACAACAAAATAAATGGCCTCTGCAAGGCTAAAAACCAGGAACCTGCACACACAGCTATTGTGATTTACCACTAAGCCATGGCAGATATACAGACATTGGACCTTATCACAAACATATCATCCAGCTCAGTCATTCAACAGTATAGGAAATGTATTCCATCATTTATGTCCAGCATATAGATACATACATATATATATATATATATATATATATATATATATATATATATATATATATATAGATATATCAGAAACATCCCATGTGACAACAAAGCTTTACAAAGGAATGAAAAGGGAAACACCAGCAATGCCTGTATTATGTAGTGGCATTGTCCTATGTAATATCAAGACTCCCTCAGACAGACATGTGTCATTCATACATGCAAACATTTGTACATTGGCCATATACATCACTCTGTGCATGTTATTTAAATTAACACAACAGTTCCTGTCCAGTCATTATGTGAGAACAGTACTCTTGCAAGGTGCTGTGTGCGACATCATCATCATGATAAAGGTAAATGGGGTAACCATAAAGGGATCGGTAGTGTTTTGTGTGCAATGGAGTCATCCGCATCACGTGTACCTAGAACATTTAGGAGTCATGTGCATACTAGGATCGTGCGCCTGAGAGACAGGGGTGAGGACAACTGGAGTATGTTGTGATGCATATTAAAAGGGTTACATGTATCCAGTGGACACGAGTGTGAAATGGACAGCTATGTATGGGGCAAATGTTGTTCTAGGAACCGATTGGCCTTTTGTTTCCGTAGGGTGAGAGTGAGATGTGGGGGAAGGAGAGTAGGTATGCTTGTGGAGGATAGGTAGGGTAGGATGACAAACAAGACAGCATACAGGGTTGGTATATGACACATGTGGGGGGATACACTTTGGAAGGGGAGGGGTGTTTGGCATTCACAAGCCCATGAGCCCCCATGGAAACAGTGGGAATGAGGTCCCCAGCCATGGGCAGCCACCACTGCACCAAAACAGCTGCAAAGGTGGCAGTGCTGGGGGCTTTCTAGGAAGGGCAGCCTCACCCTGTAAATGTGACACTCTGCCCTTGAGCTGGTGTATCTGGCCTGGAAACCCCTTACTGAGTCCCCTACGCACCACTTCCGGGACTGTATGAAAGCGGACATGTTCCTGTCCGGACCTGCTCCCAGGGGGGCAAGCCCCATCCTCAGTGGCAGTATCACCAGAAGGTGGTACAGAGCCAACAGAGGTGGAGGTCCAAGGCTGGGCCCCAGATGTGCTGGTGCCTGGTGCCATGGCCAGCTGAAGTGAGACAGGAGGTTCTGCCGGGACCTCCAAACCTATACAGCCTATGGTGTTGCAGTTTAAACACAGATATGGCTTAGTAATAGAGAACAGGATTCAGGATTGCTTACAACAGCATGCATAGATATGACCATCAACCAAACACAACAGATGGTACACATTTGCAGAGGGAGCACAACACATGCATATATACTGCATGACATCTGTACAAAGTGTAGAAGACTTGTGACTGCAGCTATGAACAGTGACCCATTATTGGCATGTCACTGAGAACCCCAGACAGTGTCTGTCATACCACTGTTTCATGTGACATATGTCCAGTCAGGGATGCAATGGCAGTAATTTTTCACTATCACCATGTACTGGCTGCAATCCTCACACTATGCTCCTGCTGTTCACAGATGTGTGTTCAGTGAATAACACAGGAAACAAATGGTTCCACACACTGACCAGTCCACAGATGGCCCTGTAGATGGGGGTCCCTCACAAACAGAGCACTGTCTTGTCAGTTTTAAAACATGCAGAATAGCCATTACCACACACAACTTGTTAAACAGGCAGTAGTCTCAATGAAGCATAGCTACACTTACATGCTTTAGTCATGTCTGGTACATCACCCTCCTGCCTTTAGGCTATTTCCTACTGTGTATGTTGTTTGAGGAACATCCAGATATAATCTGTGATGCCGTTACCAAACACCAGATCCAGGTACCACTCACAGCGACTGTCATGGGCAAACACCAACATGATGTTCCTAGATATTGTACTGTGTTTTTCATGTGAATGGCTATGGGAACATCCTCACAGCCATTCCACATGCAATCAGCTAGAGGAGGACTGCAATAGGTGCAGAGGACATCACCTGATCATGACCATCACTTACAATACACAAGCTGCTGCTGAGCAGGTGTACACCTCCACATCCACCAGAGAATGTGTGGGAGGGACAGACAGAGGTAAAGTGCATCAGAGAAGGGCTTGGAGACTAAAACCTAAGCATCATCTGTCACACACCTACCAGTACAGGGGTCAAAACCACTGACTGTCTAGTCATTACTATTACAAGTGCATGCAGTAACTCCATGTGCCACAAACCTGACATGTTGTTGTGCTGTAAGAACATATGTGTGTGTTGGTGAGCGATATCTGCAACAGAGATATAGTAGACATACATTAGGTGTAGCACACATGCCTGTCCACATGAACGGATGTCATTGTCAACACAACCACACTCTCTAATGGACTCACATTGACACTCTTTGCCAGGCCCACAAATACACTCCCACACTACTTAGTTTGCCACACTGCAGTAATGCACAGGTACTACATTCAGCACATGGGATATCCGGAGGTTCTATGGGCTAGGGCATGTGAATGTGTTTGACATCTGTTGGTATGCCAATGGGAGTTATACTGGGAGTGAGTGTGGTTGGGAGCATCATACCCCACATGCAGACACAAGGTTCCAGTACTGACATGCATGTGTGCATTGCTTCATGGGTGTGAGTGGTTGGCTGTGCAAGATGGCTGTACAAGGCTGGGTGAGGGGTAATCTTTGGCATCACACCACCCGACAATGATGTGCAGTGTGATACAGGGGTGTAGTGTCTGCAATGTCCCACACAGATGGGTATTGTATGAACTGAACTGCCATCCTGGTTTCCATTGTGTATGGCCATAGCTTTACAATGCATGCCATGTCTGTGTTTGATAGTCCTTGACATGGACATTGCCTGGGATGTGCATGTCCTACAATAATGTACAGTGACATGTACAAGTGTACCTGGTTTGGCTGGCACATGTTGTGAACACAGACTGTTATCCTCAGATATGCCAATACTGGCCTGGTTTGGCAGAACCTGCTTATAGTCAGCAGGTTGACCCTGCACCTACATTGATAGCATGATACAGGTATTCCCTGGTGTCAGTGGCATCGGTCCATATAGGGCACATGTGTATGGCATTGTATGGTCTCTGTGGAATCACATTTGATGGCGCCACATATGTTGCAGGCATCCAGTGGGGAACATAGTGAAGGCACATTGTCCGCAATTATGTGCCTATTGTACTGCTGTACAGGGTGTCATGCCCTCTGCAGCCCACTGCAATCACACCATGCCTACTATCTGTCATCAATGTGCAGGGTACTAGCAACATAACGGGATATTCTAGGCAAGCGTGTTTGTGTTTGACACATGGTTTCAGGACATATTCCAGGTAATAGTAGGGTTGCATACTTTGTTCACCAGGCCTTTTGCCAGATGCAGGGGTATGGCTTGCCAACACAATCCTTTGGCTGACTGACATTTGTACTCCTCATGAGGTGGACATTGTGACATATAAGACAGACACTATATAGGAAAACTACAAAATCCACTCCCAACATTTCCAGTGGTTAGACACTCACAGCCACCTCCACACAGGTTTTGACAGTCAAACACACACACACACACACACACACACACACACACACACACACACACACACACACACACACACACACACACACCCACCATGTCCTGGAATAGAACCCCTATCTAACTAGTGTATCACACTACAGCATTACGCAGTTACAGCATGCGCTACAGAGAATACTGGGTTGCAGCAATCCTAGAAGTGTATTCCTTGGTGGGTGACAACAGCAGGATTGCCAAAGGTGGTCATGTGAATTGTAAACAGTGTGCATACTCTAAAAAGCATGGTTCTTGTCTCAGGCAGATAGAAACACACACAGGTGGTCTTTCTTGGAATAGAACCCCTACCTAACTAGTTTATCACACTACAGCAACATACAGTTACAGCATGTGCTATGGAGTATACTGGGTTACAACACTCCTAGAGGTGTATTCCTAGGTGGGTGACATCAGCAGGATTGCCAAAGGTGGTCATGTGAATTGTAAAGAGTGTGTGTACTCTAAAACACATTGTTCTTGTCTCAGGCAGACAGCGACACATACACACACAGTTGGTTTCTCTTGGAATAAAACCCCTACCTAACTAGTTTTTCACACTATAGCAATATGCAGTTATAGCACATGCTATGAAAAACACTGGGTTGCAGTAGTCCTAGAGGTGTATTCCTAGGTGGGTGACATCAGCAGGATTGACAAAGGTGGTAATGTGAATTGTAAAGAGTGTGCATACTCTAAAAAGCATTGTTCTTGTCTCAGGCAGACAGACAGACAGACACACACACACACACACACTTGGCCTCTCTTGGAATGGAACCACTACCTAACTAGTTTATCATATTATGACAATACACAGTTGCAGCACATGCTACAGAGAATACTGGATTGCAGCAGTCCTAGAGGTGTATTTCTAGGTGGGTGACATCAGCAGGATTACCAAAGGTGGTCATGTGGGTTGTAAAGAGTGTGCATACTTTAAAAGCATAATTTCTTTCACAGGCAGGCACACACACAGTTGACCTGTCCGGGATTAGAACACCTACCAAACTAGTTTAACACACTACAGCATTATGCAGTTACAGCACATGTCATGGAGATTACTGGGTTACAGCAGTCCCAGAGGTACATTTGTAGGTGGGTGACATCAGCAGGATTGCAAAAGAAGGGTATTCCAAGCATACTGTAGGTTGTACACATGTCTGTTACCTGCATGTATCCGCTGCTTGCTGTCATGAAAACACATTTACACCTGTCTTATGCAGTCCTAATTGACAGTATCAACAAGGCTTGCAGGTCTTGAACCCTGGACCATGCACACTGAGGTCACTGGATGTACCACTATGCCATCTGGGTTGTACACATGTTGCATGGAGTCTATAATGCACATCCTACTACAGGTATTCCACAGTACTGAAAACAAATGGGACAGTCCCTTTTTGTACATATGTACAGTACCCTTGAATGTACTGTACTCTGTGAAACAACAAAGACAAGTCTACATCTGTACAACTGTCATAACTATATATATATATATATATATATATATATATATATATATATATATATACATACATATATATATATATATATATATATATATATATATATATATATATATATATATATATATACACACACACACACACCTTACACCTACAGGATGTGTACACACACACACACACACACACACACACACACACACACACACACACACACACACACACACACACATATATATACATGTCTGAATGCCCTTTGTGACACAGAAGAGTTTGAAAGGAACTGACGTGTACACAAAACAGAGGCATCTCTTGTGTATAACATTTAAATCATAAGCAGTTCACCAGAGAAGGGATGGTTGTTGTGTATGTGGAGTTTGGAGTGGGGAATGATGGCTAATGTAATCTACCATGGGGATTGTGGAGTTAGGGTGGGTTATGATGGGCATGGACCTACACCACAGTGACCACTTCTGTCTCACTGCTCGACAGTGGCACAGGAAAATAACATACCCAACTGTAGTCATGCTTGACTGTGTATTCTTTACCATTCCTAACTATGTAATACTTTGTAGACACTGGTCACCACAGATAGCTACCATGGTCTGCTAAAAGATATTACACATGTGTATGCCTGGCTACAGGGTAGTCACACACACAAACATGCACACACTTGCCAGTATTGTGCATACACGTCTTGCCTATATAAAGTTAACTAGTACAGTGGTATGCAGTTGGGGTATGTGCCACAAAACACATAAAATTTCACTTACTGAATCCACATCTGAGCTGGGTGACATCACAAGACCGATAACTTGCAGTGGGGAGGGGGGAAGAGAGAGAGGTTTAGTTGTTGACAAGGATAAAGGCCAGTGCAAAAGGAGGTATCTCTTTGGAATGCAGCAAAACCCACTGCCATGACAGGATGCTGACACAAATACACACACACAACCACACTCAGACACTTGCTGACACACACACACACAGGCATTTGCTGAGGCACACACACACTCAGCCATTTGCTGACATACACAAACACACACAGCCATT
The DNA here is from genome assembly GCF_019279795.1 of Protopterus annectens. NCBI lineage: Eukaryota > Metazoa > Chordata > Ceratodontiformes > Protopteridae > Protopterus > Protopterus annectens. The sequence goes on from NC_056735.1 coordinate 1,046,705,694, forward strand.
TGCTGACATGCACAAACACACACAGTTGCCAGTGGTGGGATCAGAACTCCTGCTTATCTAAAGATCACTATTACAGTACTAAGCAGCTATGAAACGCACCACAGAAATTACACATTCCAAGGCAGTCAGACTGCTCTTCTACAATTGAGGACAACAACAGTGAGACTGACAGTCATGAAGTACATAGCTGTAGACCTGTGTTTTTAAAGTAGGTGTCCAGTACAACATGTATGCACAAACATGGTCATCCGCAGGTAGGTCTGAGAGGTTATAGTTGTAGCACAACAGGAACATGAACTGGAGTATGGCCATCTGCTGAATGGACAACTACTATCACTATACAGGGTTACAGTGGGCATGCTCATACACTTAGTAGCACAGGGCCTTTTGGGATGCACTATGACTACAACTACACAACGTTATACTGGGCATGCTCATACACTTACTAACAAAGGGCTTGTTGGATGCACTAACTCAAATTACACAAGGTGGCAGTGGGTACACCCATACACTTAGTAGCACAGGGTTGTTTGGGATGCACTCCAATTCTAACCACTGAAGGTCACAGTGTGCATACTCAAACACTTACATGTACAGAACACATTGTAATGGACTCCTCTTGTAAATACACAGGTTTACAGCTAGGTACATCTTACCTGCCAGTATATATGCACATCATACTGGTTTACTACCTGATACCTGTATGTGGCCTGTAAATGATATATCTGTGTCTGTGCTGTGTGATACACATGCATACATGTACATGAAGAACTGACATATATATGTTATGTATACACATTCATGCATGTGTGGACATGACAAACAATAGGTTACCTGGGACACACAGGTGGATGCTACCTACAGCATGTGTCACACACCTTGCTGCCCTGAAAGGCATACATTGATAGCAGGTTGTGGACAGTGGCATTACACGTGGAACAGTTGCATGTGCAAGCATAATGCATGTGTCACCTTGTGTAATGGTACTGAGGTGCAGGTATCAAGATGACCTCTCCTGGCTGTGTTAGTAGTTGTCATTATTAGCAGGACTGCTACCCTAAGTATATCTCACATTGGTCATATACACAAGTTCTGCCACTGTCCGTCACCTTACATGGGGCATTTGCTACCAAGCACATTAATGCCACGTGGAGTGATGTCATGGTATGGGTATGGGTGGCAACTGCTAGACCAAAACAATGACCCAATGTCCTGCTGTTATTATGAGGTTGTCCAGTGTCTGTCATTCCAGGCTGTCATGACCAAACGACGAACCTTCAACACAGAGCACATGCATCCATGTTACATGTGTATGTGGATGATACCTAGGTCACATTTACCCATATAGCCACATTCCAAGGCAAATGTCCTACATACAGAAGTAACACCTTGACACCTACATGACAATTGCACTTCATGCTTATGCTAACCCGTGCTAGATGTGTGGCTTTAATAATCCATTTGCTCAATGTAGAACCTACAATGGGGAATACTGACATCTGTGCAGTGAGGAACCTGGCTGAAGGCTCTGTAGTGCACAATTGCACTACCACCATATAACGTAGATCCAGACATGTGGACCATAACAGTGGTATGGACCATTCTAGGTGGTGTAGTACACATATTCATAAAGACTACTCACATGTAAAGACCACTATTCTGACATAACGCATCACATATGAGTCAGGTACAGGTGACAATGGCAAATGCTGCATTCTAGGTTGTATCCTCATATACATCCACCACCTTGTTCCCAGACTACCAACACACATCCATATGTGGTATGACATAGTATGGTAGATCACCAGATAATCCTCGATTGGTGAACTGTACCTAGGCCTACATCAACCGTGCAACGTACTCATGTACAGACACAGCTGGATAATGTGTTATGCAATGCAATAATACCACTGTTTGTAACCAGCTCAGTTGTGCACATACCAGGGTCCCTCAGATGTTGTCAGCATTAACATGGTCAACTGTTGCTTTACACCAGTAAACAACACCCTCATGGTTGGATATGACCTAACCGTACCTGCCCTGGATATGTACATCCCACACTCATACAACATAGATTACATTACCATAGCTTTTGTTTACCTTTCTACATACAGGTGGCTACAGTCATTACACACATGCACATGGCAGATAGCATGATAACAGCACGTAAGGTTCGATATCTATGTTGACAGAAGTAATATCCCCTCTCTACTGGTCACCCATGACAACTATCACATCATACAACACCCCATGTGGCATGTATGTCTTTAGACATGTCCACCTAATGCAATGCCTACAAACATGCCCAAATAATAGGACCATAGGACCAACACAAGGCCTGTATTGACAAACTCAGGGAAATCCAGCTCTGCTCTGTATGTTCCTGAGTAGTCACAGGTGATATGTTCATGACATGTACAGCTATGTGTGGCCACAGCTCCTACATATACCCCATGTCAACAATTGCAAGCCAGGCATGCTGTGTGTTGTCTGGACATTAGCCTTAGTACCACAATAGCCAGTATATGCTGGGGTGAGATGTTTACAAGCCACAGACCTCGCACATGCTTGAATGAGTATACTGCCTAGCTCGAACATAGCACAGTACTGGCACTCTTCCAGTACACATGAGGTGTGTGTGGCAAATATGATGTGCTCACTGTTGACCATTACAGTGCCCTGGCTTCGCCATGGTACTGTCAAGCAACAGTTTGTAGGAGCATGACATGGAATAATGCTGTGTGTGTCATGCTGATATGTGCTGTTGTAATATATGTACACTTGGCTACTCTGTGAAAGTAGTGGTGTCCTACCAGTACATGAATACAACATCCATTATGGTGTAATGCTTGGCTATGTTTCACACATGGTGTGGGGAAGGTGAGGAATGTATCCTCTTGACCCGCTAGTGCACATACTGATGTAGACCGCATATGTGTACATGTATTGCTGTTTGTGTAGATTCCATGTGTGTAGAGTGTCTGATGTTTGAAGGTGACTGTTGTCTTAGTACATCATGCTGTTGCAATACAGCCTCACAATTGCCAACTGTATATGGTGATATGCTCTAAGTACAGTAAGCCATACATGAGGTATGACAGATGTTTGGACATGGCTACTAAGTGGTGGGGCTTCTTTGCAGATGAATGATTACCGAAGACAGCTCACTGGTGTGTTACAACCAGTCCTACAATAACCTGTGTACCTGCTAAGGTCAGGTTCTGTTAATTGAAGTGGAAGACAGACAATGTAGAATGCTGTAAGGGTGACACTGAAGGCAAACCTCATGACACCTGTAACAGTAATACCTCCCCTGTGCATATATTGTGCATATATCAGCACAGTTGTCAGGAGTCAGTAAGCATTGTACCAGATGCGATAGTGCTGTACTTCTGTAGTACCTATCATGAGATAGGCACGTGTTTGATTCACAATACTGGCACGTGTGAGTGTGTGTCCATATATGTCACGTATGGTTGGGAATACATCCCACATGTTATCACTCTCCTGAACACTGTTGTTGACACTAGTACAGAGTGAAGTGTAGAAAGAAAGGCATAGGCAGATGGTTAAACCTCACACATGTAAAGTGTCTGTATGTGTGTGACATAGGCGTATATCTTTGTGAATGCCAGTGTGTGTGTGTGTGTGTGTGTGTGTGTGTGTGTGTGTGTGTGTGTGTGTGTGTGTGTGTGAGTGTAGCTGTCTGTGTGTATGACTGTCCAGTTCCTGGAGTGAGGCTGTATTTTACCATAGTGAAATGTTAATGCCCCCTCCCCCCATCCACTCAAAGCAATCTAGCATCCCTGTTGATATCATCAATCACAGATGGGCATACTAACCGCCTGTTAACATGTACACCCTGGGTTGTGTCCTGTTGTTACATAGCCTACTGATGGACCCCCCTCCACACATACAGCCACTGCACTGTAGTATCCCTGTCGATGTCCTCGATCTTAGGCCATTCCAACTACCTGTACATGTGTAATCTCTGTAGTGCATCTTGTAATTGTGTAGTACTATAATGATGATATGCACATAGGCAGGGGTTCTCATCCGGACACTGTCAAGTGTGTGTCAGAGTGTGTGTTACTGTGTCTGTGAATCCCTGAGTGTGTGGGTGTGTCTGTGTTTTCATGCTGTCATGGCAGTGGGTATTACTGCTTCCCAATGAGAAGCCACTATTTCCACTGGCCTTTACCCTTGTCATCCAGCATAGCGCTTTTTTACCCACTCGACACTCCAGGTAACTATACCTGTGATGTCACCCACTATGGATGTGATGGCTCTCAACACAGTAGCTTGCTAGACAGCTATCATACTCTTGGATCATTAGAACAGTAAACATAATTGAAACATGGGAGAATATAACTGTGATGTGGAAGCTACAAAGTGCAGGCAGGTATTGTCATACTGACCTGTGGGTAATCAACATGTACATATGGGACTCCCGCAAACTCCATCATCCCCCAGCGCATGCAACTACACCTGAAAGAGGAAGGCAGAACGTCAAGATCAACATGCTATTAGTGTTGTTACACATGATACATACTATCAAATGTACAAAATGCATTCTAAAACTGCAATACATGGTATGTCTGCTGCCTGTCAACACTACTCAGCAATATTAATCTACAATTGCCTACCTAGTATGTTCACCCTGTGCATCAGACCATATACACATGTCCCTGCACTGATGGTGTGGATGACAGGGATGCAGCACAGGCATCATATGTACAGGGTGATAATGTTTGCCAGAGGCCTAGGCTGTGCCATTGGATGACATCATGCATGTGTGTTAGGGCCTGTGATATCATTGGGCGTGTGTGGATGTTATGCGTATGTGTGTTGAGGTTTCCTACATTTGTTTCCAGTGTGTGTGTATGCATGCACACAGGTCTGGCATGTGGCTGGCCTATATAGGGATAATATTGACAGCTGCAGAATGTACAAGGCAGGTTTCACAGTTCATGGTGTCCGGCCACAGCCATGTGAAGTGCGCCTGCCAGGGATTGCATGGGCACTTCCAGGCAGAGGTCCAGATTGGGTACGGTCTGATGACACATGTCCACTGGAATTGTGTCCCTGTTGGGACCCTCCAGAACCACATGCACATGGCCTGCTGTGTCCTGGTGTAGACTGCACAGCACCAGATGCACTGCTGATGCTACCAGCACTATGGGAGTGGGCATGTGCAGTAGCATGTTCACGTAGACCTTCAACAGGTGATGTAGCTGACCTACGTCCACGTGCCCAATTCCTCACTCCCACCAGATGTTCCAGCAAAGACATTCCACGCTAGAGGATTGACATGCCATGGTCAAGAACTCCCACCATGTCACCCAATCGTCTATCCAAAACATCTGTAAGATGATTGTGTGCATTTGCAAGTGCCTGGATGTTGTCAGTTAATAAACGGACAGCAGCCCTCTAAAGCTTCAGACCTTCTCTGTTGTGCCATTCAGCACATGCCTGTGCCTCCATTACAGCCCAAAACAAGCGTCTGGTGACTCCAGCTGATGTGCTTGGTTGCGCAGGAGCATGTTGGCCTGTGGTCCTCCTACAAGCAGCGCTGGGTACATGTCTGTGTGGGACATCACCAGTCTGTTGACTGGGATCATGGTGTGCAGGCACACCTTCCATAGTCACCACATTTCCCTGTTCCATGCTACCACCCACCAACTGTCCTTCCTCTATGGCCGGTAATGATGGGGTATGTGCAAGCAGGTGAACTGTGTGCAAGGATGAGGGGGAGACAGGTGGAATGGCAACCAATGGCACAGATTCAGCCCCTGACAACCCTGCCTGTGCCTCAATCATACTATCATCGTCACTGTTAGAGTCTATGGGGACACTAACATCAGGTGGACCGCAGAAGGGCAATGCACCTACATCAACACCTGTGAGGGGAAGACAAGAACTGTACATTACAAGTTATGCCAGATGCACACAGACAGACAGACAGTGACACACACAGACAGACAGACACAGGTACAGACACACACAGACAGACACAGACACACACAGACAAACACAGACAAACACAGACAGATAGACACACACACACACACACACACACACACACACACACACACACACACACACACACACACACACACACACAGACACACAGACACACACACACACACAGACATACACACATATGGACAGACACACGCAGACACCCACAGACAGACAGAGACACACACACACACACACACACACACACACACACACACACACACACACACACACACACACACACTGGCACACACACAGACACACACAGACACACACGCTACATGCAGGTGATATGGCAGATGCCATTCAGCTTTGCCAATTATAGTTTCAGCTTAGGCAATTATAGTGGTAGTTATCATACATCCCTGAGTTGCACACAACAGTATGCATGTGTTATAGCAGACGGCAAGCACCTTACATAATTATAGTGGTGGTAAGCATACATACCTGTTTTGCAACATTTGTGTTAGTAGCCTATGCCCCATACCTGCAACACAATGCAGGCACTTTGCACCATTACACTGCACTGCCATGGTGTGTACAACATGCACCACATGTTAACAAACCATCACCGACCTTTGTACATCTGCCACTGATGTTTTGTGTTGGCGACCACCCCTATGTGTGAGGACATGAGAAGCAGGGTATGTCGACTGCATACTATGTTTGCCTGAGCCCTAGCTTGCATATCTACCCCAAAGCAGTGCATGACTGTTCAACATTATTCCGCCTACCCCTGAGCTGACTGTAGACATTGTGCATGTGGCTGTACACATGTTTGGCATGGCTGTCCCTACTTTGCAGTGGTGCCACAGACCAGCACAGGTTTACAGTACACCAGCCTGCTGTATGGCGTATGACCTTGCCAATCACATGTAGCATGACATGTTGTCTGCTGATGTGTTGAATGACATACATACATGTGTAACACAATGGTGTCCTTTCCAATCACATACGATGAAAAAAGTACGGTAATGGAGTCCCAATGCAGGGACGTGTTATACTAATATGGGCCTTCAGCTGATGCAATGTTGTCTGTTCACCCTACAAATATGCAGGGACATACTGCACATTGAGCTGATGTGTATAGCCATTGCAGGGCATCATGTGGCTTCACAATTGCTATACAGTATGAGCTACTGACACAGTTCATAGCCATGACTATGTTCAGATACAATACATATCTAATGTGGAATGTGACCGACGTCACCGTGTTGTATACACAATAAACCCTAATGTGGAATGTGTGACACAGGTCACAGAAGGGTATATGGATGACACCCCTGCACATCTGCAACCATATTACTGATACCTGGCAACTATGCCCACACATGGCTAACTTACAAGTACTGTATGCCCCACATGCCATTTGTGTGCCTCACACACATGAGGAGCAGGCATGACAGTGATGTCTGGCACCAGCAAGGTGAATGTACTGTATCTTGATGTGGATGTATGTGTATGTTGTGCAACACATGCATGTATTTGGATACTGTATAGGTGAATGCTTCCAGGTCGTGACACACTCCAGATGTTCAAGACATGTTATGTGGTGGTTTCATGTTATGCCTACACAAGCTGTGCACAAGCCTATATGATGTTTTGTGTTTCACATCTGCAATATCACCATTAGACAAAGGCCATAGTTGTATTGTGTCGAGCCAATGTACAACAGGGTGTACACACATGTGCATCACTTATACTGTGTGTGTTGCTTCATGTCTCTGGCCATCCTCCATGGCCATGTGTACACATGTTCAGTCTAATGGTTGTGATGGCCATCTTATTTCACATGTCAGTGTTATCCCATATGACATATACCCATATATGTCATATGCTCCACTGAGGACAGGGTTATGCAGACAAAGAGTGGTATGAATGGGATGTGAGACATGTTTTGCAGGATAGTTGAGCAGTGTTGCAGTCAGCCCACTACACGTCATGGACATGTCTGATAGCATATGACATTGTCTGACATTCATAGCAAGGGTATACTCCACTTGGGTGTATCCTGTGGGCCGGGCATACTCCAGCTCCAACAAATTTAGTGTGTGTGCACACATATGCTCTCTGTACAGTACTGTTTATATTCCCAACATGTGTAATGCTGATATATAATACCTGTCCCTACAGTGGAACACACCTCCACCATTGTATTCACTGTTGTCCACACATCTGGCAATGACAGTTTGGAAGGTTTCGTGTAGGTGCTTCATATAGTCTTCAATTGTTTCACATAGGTAAACAGTGTGATGCATTGCAGGTCTAACCAATGTCCATTAACAGGACCACCATACATTATGTGTATGTGTGTTATGGCAGATAGCATGGAATTAATATGTTCCATGCATTATCAAGCCTGGTAAATAATAACAATCTCACCTGACACAGTCTGCTGTCACTGCAAAATGCCAGAGGTACCTAAATAGGAGTGTCACAGCAGTAAGATCATTATCCAAACCTGTGTGATAGCTACAGGATGCAATGTCCATGTCAGCACATAAGCCGGTAATATACACTATACTATGGAGTATGCACATCTGTGCATACATAGAGTAGCAGACTGTAGTATGTGGCATGTGTGCATACATGCCTTGCATATGATGTTACATTACATATTGTACAGTAACACATGTAACTATGTGATATATAGTTGTGTTTTATGTGCAGTAGTGACTTACCAGGCAACTCCATGCTCGGTGGTTGAGCGACACCCACCTCCACAATACCAGCTAAAGCTTGTGGATGGAGGTCTGCAGGTGTCCCCAGGTTGGCCAGTAGCTCTTTGGTACGTGTGAGTGGGGGATGGGAGAGTAGACCCCCACCTGTTGCACCTTGTTCCCTGGTGATTCCATTAGGACGCTGTTTCGCCCATCTTATCATGTCAGTGGAGTGTCGGCGCACCTGCTGATAGGTGCGATTATGACCGCCAACTTAATTTACCCTCCTGCAGAGTTCTTCCCACAGGGCATCATGCTGCTGTGTATCCTGTGGCACATGGCTGAAGAGCGTTGTGTAGTTGTCAAGGAGGTATGGGATGAGGACCTTATCCTCCAAGCAGCTGTATGGCAGCAGTCTGCTACGTGGCATACCTGGAAGACATAGCGATGGAGACAGGTCATATTAATGCACAGAGAAGTACAGCAGTACAGCTGAACATACACGTGTATCACATTTATTAAGATTACAAATATGTCTTTGTAAATCTACATGATACTAACACCATTGACATGTCTAAGTCACACACATTTGACACCTACTGGTGATGTGATGTTATCACCATATATGTGTGTGTCATGTGATGACATTGTTCATACACCATGTGGATGTTGTCTTGATGTGGGCATGTCTGTTTGCCTGTAATGGTGTCTTTACCTATCAGCACATGCCTGGATGTGTTCACATTAATGCAATCGACCTTAATGCTGTGTATATGCCACATATATAGTCATACATAGCCGTTAGGGACATGACCTGTGACACTGCAGACTTGCAAGCATGTATTTGTTTTGCCATATACAACTACATGGCACTGTACAGTTGTGTAGCATCCTGCCATGTATTGCCTGTGTTACACATGTGTAGCACATGGGACAATAGCTAGCCTGATGGTATTTGCAGGGTTAGATATCAACTAAAGCATTTATGGTCATAGTGATCTAGTAGACTATATGCCTTGAGCCATTTATGAGCCTAGGCAGACAGGTTAACTAGCTGTAGGCAATAGACAGGTAAGTTTCAGTGCTCAGTTCAAGCAATTCCACAGAACTGATACACATGGATACTGATATATTTGGCATGCGGTCATCACACCATGTCACAGAGAGGGGCGATGTGCAGCTTCGCTGGACAGGGATGCATAGTATGGCAAGAGAATGTTAAGTGTATGAGACAGGGATCTGTCAGGCATGTTGTGATCCTTGTACTAGAAAGGTGGATGTCCATGACGTATGTGTTTATTTGGGATCAGGATGTGTTAAGTGTAGCATGTCCAACACCTCTGGGTTGGACATGGCTTTATTCAGGGTAGGCTGCATGCTACATAGTGCAGCTAGGGATTGTGAAGAGCAGTGTAGACCATCTACCATGGGCAATAACCCTTAAAGGAAATATGTGATCTATTATGAGTCACATGGGTGTTGAGTATGGCTGAGCAGTTATCTCTATATTCCTGGATGGCACCCTGTTATGATTAGGGGTGCCACATACGACTACCTGTCTTTTGTGGTGACGTAACTATCAAAGGGAAGTACTGTCTAGCTGCATCCCATACACACAGTTGCCATTATGTTGACCGCTGCCTAGGTGATAGTTAATGGGTACAGGGTTTGTAACATAGGGGATGACAATACAATACTTAGCTGTCAGATTGTGGCCATACATCACACACCACACATCTGACACACTAAGGCCCTTCTGTATGTTGAACGCAGCACACAATGAGTCAACTATTGCTCCTAGTTCATAGTCATTTGCAAACATCAATAGACTGATGCCTTCTGTGTTAGTCTATGTGGTATAGATAGCAAAGAGGGGGAGTACCAGGAATGACCTCTGTATTAATGTGGCTGGCACTAGTTTGATGCACGTATATTCATCAGACACCTTCTGTAGTGTGGGTTCTGCCAGCAGTCCAGTTGCCAACTACTCCTGTGACATAGGAATATACCTAGTTTACTGGGTGTAGCTGGAACACAGCATGGGTGATGGTGTCCTACGACCTGGCAAGGTCATGATATGCAGTGTGAATCAACCCTACTGTCATCTACATCTGTACCGAGTACATTAATTACATTGACCACAGTTCATGGCCATACAGACCAGACTCAGCAGGGTAGTTGTGCACTATGTCCCATTATCAATGGTGTCTCCCCCTTTGTGGAGTGTGATAACTGTTGCTGTGCACCATTCGGTGTGTACACAGCCTGAGATGGAGCTATGATTCAACATGATGTGTATGTGGATAGCTGAATGTTCTTACATTTGTGTAGGATACACACTGGGGTGTTGACAGGTTCCATGAAAGCTGTATGTATGGCTTTAGAGAGTGCAGCTTGTACCTGCATAGTCGTTAGTACAGGGGCCCTGTAGTGTACAAGGATATATTACTAAATGTATCTGTTGGGGGTGGGGAGGTGGGAGTGGGTTTAGGTTCTCCGAGACCCTATCTGGATGAACTGTTGCTATTTCTGTAGGTGCAGCTCTTCCCATGCCATAGTGCTGTGCAGCACGACAGGTCTTGTCATTGCCATTATGATTAATGACACAGCTATAGAATGCTCTGTGCTTGGCCTCATAATATGTGGCTGATTAGTTTCATAGTAGCTTTGCGTGGTTTTATATAGTGTATCTGCATCTTACAGAGGCTGACCAGGGATCACCTACACTCATGTGTGTTCACTCTTGCAACAGTTACTACCTTCTGTGGTAGAGTTTAAAGCATGGTACCACCAGTTTGTCTACTTGTTTGTTTTGGGTTGAATCCTGGTTCTGTTCCAATAGCACAATCACTGCACATGTGACTGCTTAAGGTTCATTTCTGTAGGATTCAGCATTTGCACATGCATTGTTCATCTGCATGGGTGCCATGGCACTCACCACTCTGCTCTTAGGAAACATAACATTGGCATTGGAGACTAACTAGGTGTAGCATACTGTTAGCCCTGTTTGTGTGAATACTGTGATCCAGGTCAGTGGGGTCAATGGAATCCAACATGCATTGAGCGCAGTTGTTGGTACATGAGGAGTCTTCCCAGTTCATAATGGAATAGTTGAGAGTAGCCATTATTATGGTTGTGTCTCAGACCTAATCTTCCCCATTACAGCACATTATGACAGTTGGGAAGTCCGCGGCCTGGTGAGTGATCTGTCTTAAGGTGCATTTTGAATTCCACTTTGGCACAAAGGTAGTTGCTCAGCATAATGCATCTGATGTTATGCAAGTGCAATTAGTGTGGGGGAGTACATATCCTTCAGGAATATGAACACGCCTGTGGCTGTATGTTCTAATAAAGGATAATGGGCAAGAAGTGAGGTATGTGTTATAACATGGTCATGCAGGTGTGCTCTCTGGAGCATTGAAACATGTCTCAGCCACTGCACAGATATGTTCTCCACGTTAGGGATTGACATATGTATGTCCATATAGTGTTTCTGACATGTATCATTGTGTAGCGAGACCCACAGTTTATTGCTTGGCTGTCCCTGTAACAGCAGTGGACCTTCACTTGAACCATGCATGATGAAGGCACTATAGGGGAAGCATGAGCCCTAGGCAGTATCCAGATTCCCAGGGGTGACAGGTGCAGGCCCTGTCTGGCAAAGCATCATGGCCTGTCAACCATGTTATTCCAGATACTGGATACCCTGTGACATGCACCACTACACTAGACAATTGTGGAATACAATCCCTTTGTCCCAGTACTGCAGTTTCATTCGGGCCAATGGCAGAATGCTACCCAGGCCTTGGGACATATCTGCATGGGCTACAAGACGTGACAGTTCATATGTGTGTTTCCATGCAGTCCAGGATACTGCATCACAGGTCCTACACAACAACATGGAATATGCCAGAGCCATGTATATAGTTCAAAAGGTGGTCTGAGTGCATTAGTATGTGGCTAATCATGGAAGACAGGCAGCTGACAGTATGTATGCCCTCATATAGATCGGTGTGTACCATAGCGCTAGAGTTTGCATTCACAAATGAGTACTGTTGGGCATGTTTCCAGTCATGTGTTCAGAGGTGTGGCGCAATTATGCAAACTTTGTCATACAGTTTGTATATTTTGGTATCTGTCTCTTCCTGCTTGGGGGGGTCGCTTGTTTGGCCAGATATTTAGACGCATCTGTGAATGTATGTGATTTCTGGTAGTGTGTGTGAGTGCCCTTACTGTGTTCTGGTAAGGGTATGTGTTGGTTGTGTTGATGAGCTGCATGTGTTAATCTACACCTCATGACTGTCCTGTCCAGTCTTGGCTGTAAACTGGGCTGGCTTTCAGATTACCCCTGTAGCTGCATCCCAAACAATGTGTGGGGAGTGATGTTAGGTGGGTCTGGCAGTGTACATGGCATAGAGATTACATTCCCCCAGAATGGCCACATACACATAGTTGACATTAGGAAACACCAGTAGGTGACTAGTGGACATGCCTGTATGAGCAGTCAGTACTACAAGTACCAAGTACTGTATTTAGTTTACGTATTGCCTATGAAGATGTTTTAGACAGTGATGCTCTCATGTAAATATTTGTGTTATGGACGTGACAACACTGGCTATTATGGAAACATTTTAACTACCTTTAGCAGCAATCCTCCTCTGAGGAGCACATCACATCCTGTTAGTTGATTACAGATGATGCAAGTGTCTACAGGTCTGTTTCCTTTTCTTGGTATATACTCACATATCCAGCAGGACCATGAGCTCTCTGTTGGGCACAGACACCCACTCTCCAAACAGAGTCATGTATCAATAGGCTCTGATGCCACTATCAACATGATCAGGATATAATCAGATAGTGTGAGCCATCACCTATGATGCGGCTGTTACACATGGGCAGCTGTCTCCTACATCTTAAACTCCTACTGCAGATGTTACACTGGAGGTAAAGATGATATGCAACCTGTTTCATTACCAGTGCTGTGCACTACCTTACATACAGTATGTGCAGGCGGATGTTAGGTTGGCAATGAGAGGTTGGGCTACGCAAACCTGGTAGTTCAACCAGTGTGTCTGTACTCTCAACATCCACTCTATGTAGGTGTGCACATAGCCATTTGGCCCAGCTCTGTAACAAGGGTCACTACACATTTGCATAACATGTACACATGCACAGCTGTTATTGCTTGCAAACGATAGTAGAGAGGTGGATATTACATGTGTTATGTGCATGGATAGTTACCTGGCTCTTCCAATTATCTTTGCTATCATCCTGCTAACATGTCGGATGAATGCTAATGCTATGTATCCTATCATTTAGTATTGTAATTGCCAATAGACATAACTACTGTTTGCATAACATAACAGAACTGCTATGTAGAATAGAATACAGATCTGCCTAGAATACTGTACATTACACAGTTATTGGCATAATATCCCACAATGCACACCATATTTGCACAGTAAGCCCACCTTTAACATGTTCATCTTACTTATACACCAATACATATGTCGACTGTTACAGTATATCGACATATACTATCCCCTGTTATAGCACATACTTGTTGGACCAATCATGACACTGACAGTGGCTGGAAGCGAATTGGTGGGTTCCAAGCCCATATCATCCCTTGTGGTGTATGTGGAGTGTGCCATGTGACCTACAGCAGTACACACATAGACTACTACAAGTATTACTACTGATCAACAATACATCGCTACAAGATAGCTATTTCCACTATATGCATTGATTACACTGTAACTCGTACAGTACAGGTACAACATACACAGACATACTACATGTTATACATACCGTCTCAGTAATCGGAGGTGTTATTAACTAGTGTAATACTCATTTTCGGTTCATCTTTCAGTGTTTGGTACTGTCCTACAGGTAGATATAGATGGTCTGAATGTGTGACAAGGCAACCTTTTATAATTACAGATCAGTAGCATGTGCTTTCCCGATGACCAATTGGTGTTCCTAAGAAGCTAATTACATGCTCATCAGCTGTGCTGCTACTGCCTTAGCAAATACCATGGCTAAAGTGGAGTACAATTGAGTACTCCACTTGGGCGTTGACCCTTTGCATTACTTGTGAGGAAGACAGCGTGGAAGTTTTGTTTGGAATCTGTTGCAACAGCTGTATGGAGACAAACAGTAATATATTGTGTATAATGCCTAGAGGAGTTGGTCTAAATGTGAGTACTGCTTTTATATTTTTGAACATTGCTACTTGTGCAGGGTCTGTCTGTACCTAATACTTCTGCATATGTTTCAGTCTGGCTAGGTTGTTTGACCAGCTCAAGGCTGCATAGCTATGCATATAATGTTAGGGGGTTTACAGTGTGCCTTCCAGACATATATAGTTTGGTGTTAATGTATATCATACTGTGCTAATAATCAGTACTCGGTAAAACTTCCTGGTATATGAACCTTTCAACCCTTTGAAATGGGATTAGTTCATACAAACCCTGTTACATCAGCAGCTGTTCAATTGTATAATGGCAACTATTTCACATAGGGCCATGTTAGTGTGTCTGTGTCCAGGTATGTTAAGGTTTCAGCAGATGTTGTACAGTAGTATGTATATAGATATATATATTATTGTATACGTATATCTGTACCTCCATAGATGTGTAGATGTTTTAACCTATCATTATATCTACATATATATTTAGACCTGTATATATCGACATGTCTCAATGTATCGCTCTCTCTCTCTATACATATATATATATATATATATATATATATATATATATATATATATATATATATATATATATATATATATATATATAAGCATACACCTTTAATTGGGTACATGGCGGGTTGTCCTATTTCAACATATCCCTCCCTTTTTTGTTTTAACCTGTCTGCATACACAACTGGGAAGGATACATCCCAGGTAGCTTAGTGTCAGGTTACTCTGAGGATGGAGTACATGGTTACGGGTTCTACTTCTGGAAGGTGTTATTATTTTACCTCTCAGAGTAGGCAGTGGTAGGGAAAGTGTAAATAACGCACATTTATGCAGTTGTGAGTAGGTTTACCCATGATCTATGCGACGTTAAGCAAAGGTCAAATGTGTGAAGTGCTTCTCTGTTTACCATGTTTCAGCGCTGCATACCGTCGCACAAACACATGGAAACCTGCTTACAACTGCTTAAGAGTGCTTTAATCCACCTGCATCCAAAAGCCCTTATTCTGGCCCACAAAATAACCTAACAGCCCTTGCAGGTCTTGAACCCGGGACCATAAACACCACAGTCGCCTTTACCATTAAGGCATCTGAGATATGTGCGAATGTTCTGGTGTTTAAAATATACATTGTACTACAGACATTCCTCACTACTGAAAACAAATGTGACAGTCAGTTGGTGTACATATGTCTGATACATTTTAATGTTCATATGTTTGTGAAAGTAGGTGTTGCAATGTGACATGACAGGGTGTATTATGAATGAGTAAGGTTCTTGCTTTGTGCCCTCTTTATATTGTCCCCATACTCCATGTATGCCCCTCCAGTTCACTTATTGGACATCCGACCCAGGCCCTCCTTGATGCATGATTGCATTACCCATTATTCCTCCCCCACCCCATTCTTCACATACACAACAACCACCCCTTCTATGGTAAATTAGGTTAATACTAATTGTTATAATACCAGAGCTGCATGTGTCCTTTGGAGTGCTTCTGCGTCACAAAGTGTGTTCATATATGTTTATATATATGGCTATTGATTTAACTGTGTAATATATATATATATATATATATATATATATATATATATATATATATATATATATATATATAACATACATATGTGCAGACATCATTGACATATAGATTTATATATATATATATATATATATATATATATATATATATATATATATATATATATATATATATATATATATATATATATATAGATATATATTTCATATTAGTTTGTAACAGTAATACATCTGTAGACTGGAATGTGTTGGTTCACAAACTACAGTACATTACAATGTACTGTACATATGTACACAAAGTCACTGTCCCATTTGTGATTATTACAGTGAAATGCATATGGCATAAGGTGTAGTTTCAAGACCATGAAACATGTGTACACCTCAGATGGCTTAGTGGTACGTCCCATGAATATAGTGTGCATGGTCCAGGGTTCGACACCTGCGATGCTTTACAAATACTTTTACTGCAGAATAAGGCTAATTTAAGCAGTTGTAAGCATGTTTAAAAGTGTTTGTGTGACATTACAGCAGCGGTTAAGCACAGTTAAACAAACTTTTAAACATATAACCTGTGTGCTCAAACACGGCCACATCTGCTAACTACTCTGGATATATACATGTCAGTGACGTAACATCTCACTATGTGCTGACATAACATTACATTCTCTGTTGACTGCACTGTCCTGCACACATGGGTTTACATGGGTGATCTGAATGTTTATTATACAGATGAGTACAACCTATATATGCAAGCTGTGGTTAAGGTATACTTTTGCACATGATGCACAGATACTATGCGGATGCTGTAACCATTACACTGTTGACATTATCGTTGCTTCCGCCTGTATCCTATTTATATGATTTCTATGTGTAAGCTAGTCTAAGCAAAGGGCGGGAGCCCCCAAACTCACTGAACTTCATGTACTCTTGAAATAACAACATATAACAAATGTACTGTGAGACAATACATTACATTCCTAACTACATTAGGCATAGCCCCTCACTAACACACTTTAAGGGAAACCTTGTTGTGTGAATGGGTAACAGACTATACACCCCTGGGATCATGTGTCCCAGAACCATACAGCCAGGGGGTGGGGGAGCCTTTCCAGTTTGATAGCTGCAAGACCTGTTGGGGGAATTGAATGGTGTTGAAATGCCACATTAACATGCCCTCTTTAGATCACTAAGTGCCCCTATCACCCTCCACAACCCCAGTCTTCAACAGCTTCCAGCAACTCTGCCTGGAATTGCTTCATTGGCTATGCTTGACAGAGGCTCAGTTACTTCATCAATGGTGCAGGGAAGGACAACCCACTGTTGCTATGCTTCTAATTGCCCTTGGGCAGATAGGTAGTAGGCTATCTGTGAACCTCTAATGTGCAGGTCATCACAGCCATAATATGTGAATAAAAAGACCTTCAGATCACAATATACAGTGTGAACTCACCATGTAGTCAGGAAACAGTTGAGTACAGCAAGAACATACTGAACACTGATACTTAGTCACTCCAAAAGCCTATCCTGGAAGCTAGAAGACTTGTATAAGTTTAAGGCTTTATATTGCTGACCAATAGGTTACCTACAGGGGAGATGAAAAGCAAGCACAGATGGGGAACATGCATGCAATGATGCCATACCGGCCTATGTGTCAGCCTCACGCTTTGGAATACTGGCCAAGGCTATTGGCGCCCCAATGGTGCCTTATTTAGGAGACCCTCAAAGGTGAATACCAGCTCCATAAACAGCACAATAGTAGATTAAATGAGGATTATGCTACTCAACACTAGGGGTTGTGATCACAACATGCATGCACTCACAGCACTCCTCAGGATGGACAACATCAACATCTGTGCATTAACTGAAATCTGTCTTAAGGCTCCTGAGAGCACACCTGCACTACCAGACTACAACCCATACCACACATTTCAGCCACAGAACATGGACTGATAGACATGGAGGGGCTGTATCCGTATTCATCAGGGATACCTACATCTCCAGGTTAGTGGGGCAGCATGATACCTCTGTGATCTTCCATGTGCAGCTAACATCAGCCACAACTGCAATGTGGAATGTGGTCTGCTACGGATCACCCTCCATGACCCAGGATCTCCACTCCACCTACTTGGAGACAGTGGAGAACATGACAGTCCTAATGCACACCCTGGCATTGGTCAATGTCAACTACCATACCATTAACTGGGAAACATACTCTGGTACTCACTTCCAGGACCAGCACTTCCTGGAATATATCACCTCATATGCCCTGTATCAGGTGGTAACCTCCCTAACGTGGGGTGGAAACTACTAGATGTGGTCATCACCAACATGGGCAACAGGTGCACCACAGCAAAGGTTAACCAGTCAACCAATCACTGGTTAGATCTGACCATGAACTATTCACTGTTTCCACACCCTAGCGTATCCCCCACCCACAGATACCACAGAGTATACCTTTCCTATAGCTAAATTTACACTACTAGTGACAGGGGTGAGGCATTTTACAGCCCCACTAAGGGGAAACACTGCTTAAGACACAGACAGATTTACAAATACAGTCTATATGCACCTACATGGATGTATGGATCATGTCATCACTGGTAAACCAAGACTCACTCCTCCTAGACTAGGACACCGGTCTGGTGGACCTCTGCAATAAACAGGCTATACTACAGAAGTAGGACAGTGTTCCAGACACACAGCAAATCCCACGAAGGGTAGACATCCATGACCACTGTTAGTATGATAAGTAGGCCTCATGACATCCAAGGCTAACATCAGCAGGTGAATACGCAAGGATTCAAAGATAACCGCAAAGCCTTCTTTGGCTATGTCATGGATCTACGTGGTGACACACAGATTTGCATTGTGCCAGTGAAATATAGCACAAAATATGCTGACCCTACTGATATCGCCAACATCCTTGCAGCTACATTGCATCCTTCACCCCTAAAGAGCCCACAACACTACCGAAAGGTACAGTATCCCAACCATTAGAGACACACAGGTGGAAATTACCCTCTCTAAAAGAAGAACACAGCATCAGTGGAGGCAGATGTTGACCCAGACTTCATTTTGCAAGCTATGCAAGACAACCTGCCCCCCACCTAATTAGGCATTCCTACCTCAGCATCTCCACAGGCTACATGCCCATACAATGGTGCGGCAACAGTTATTCCTCCATCAAGGTGAAATCACAACTGACCATGGTGACTACCACACCATAAGCCTGACTAGCGTGTTCTCTAATGGTGTGGTGCGCATCCTCATGGCACTCATTAACAATGACATTGGTAACCTTCACACGGACCCAACCCAGGTCAGCTTGGTTGAGTGCAGTTCATGCATACTGAACCTGTGTGACATCTTACATACAGTCACCAAGGCGTTAGATGATGGGGGAGTGGCACATACTACCTGGATCTCACCAAGGCCTTTGACACCATGCCCACTCAGGTATTATTGATAAACACACCAGCCTGTACATTCACCCATACATCACAGATTGGGTTGCCAACAGGCTTACACACAGAACGCACATGGTACAACTAGTGGTCTCTAGCTCCATCTCTTAAACAGTCATAACTGTTGTCCCAAGATGCTCATACACTTAGTAACAAAGGGCTTGTTGTATGCACTGACTCATATTACACAAGGTGGCAGTGGGTACATTCATACCTTAGTAGCACAGGGTTATTTGGGATGCACTCCAATTCTAACCACTGAATGCCACAGTGTGCATACTCAAACACTTACATGTACAGAACACATTGTAATGGACTCCTTGTAAATACACAGGTTTACAGCTAGGTACATCTTACCTGTCAGTATATATGCACATCATACTGGTTTACTACCTGATACCTGTATGTGGCCTGTAAATTATATATCTGTGTCTGTGCTGTGTGATACACATGCATACATGTACATGAAGCACTGACATATATATGTTATGTATACACATTCATGCATGTGTGGATGTGACAAACAATAGGTTACCTGGGTCGACAGGCGGATGCTACCTACAGCATGTGTCACACACCTTGCTGCCCCTGAAAGGCATACATTGATAGCAGGTTGTGGCAGTGGCATTATACGTGGAAAAGTGGCATGTGCAAGCATAATGTGTCACCTGGTGTAATGGTACTGAGGTGCAGGTGTCAAGATGACCTCTCCTGGCTGTGTTAGTAGTTGTCATTATTAGCAGGACTGCTACCCTAAGTATATCTCACATTGGTCATATACACAAGTTCTGCCACTGTCCGTCACCTTACATGGGGCATTTGCTACCAAGCACATTAATGCCACATGCAGTGATGTCATGGTATGGGTATGGGTGGCAACTGCTAGACCAAAACAATGACCCAATGTCCTGCTGTTATTATGAGGTTGTCCAGTGTCTGTCATTCCAGGCTGTCATGACCAAACGATGAGCCTTCAACACAGATCACATGCATCCATGTTACACATGTATGTGAAAGATAGCTAGGTCACATTTACCCATATAGCCAAGCATTCCAAGGCAAATGTCTACATACAGAAGTAACACCTTGACACCTACATGACAATTGCATTTCATGCTTATGCTAACCTGTGCTAGATGTGTGGCTTTAGTAATCCATTTGCTCAATGTAGAACCTACAATGTGGAATACTGACATCTGTGCAGTGAGGAACCTGGCTGAAGGCTCTGTAGTGTACAATTGCACTACCACCATATAACGCAGATCCAGACATGTGGACCATAACAGTGGTATGGACCATTCCAGGTGGTGGTGTACACATATTCATAAAGGCTACTCACATGTAAAGACCACTACTCTGACATAACGCATCACAGATGAGTCAGGTACAGGTGACAATGGCACATGCTCCATTCTAGGTTGTATCCTCATATACATCCACCACCTTGTTCCCAGACTACCAACATACATCCATATGTGGTATGACATAGTATGATAGACCACCAGATAACCCTCGATTGGTGAATTGTACCTAGGCCTACATCAGTCGTACAAAGTACTCATGTACAGACACAGCTGCATAATGTGTTATGCAATGCAATAATACCACTGTTTGTAACCAGCTCAGTTGTACACATACCAGGGTCCCTCAGATGTTGTCAGCATTAACACGGCCAACTGTTGCTGTACACCAGTAAACAACACCCTCATGGTTGGATATGACCTAACCATACCTGCCCTGGATATGTACATCCCACATTCATACAACATAAATTACATTACCATAGCATTTGTACTCTGGTACTCACTTCCAGGACCAGCACTTCCTGGAATATATCACCTCATATGCCCTGTATCAGGTGGTAACCTCCCTAACGTGGGGTGGAAACTACTAGATGTGGTCATCACCAACATGGGCAACAGGTGCACCACAGCAAAGGTTAACCAGTCAACCAATCACTGGTTAGATCTGACCATGAACTATTCACTGTTTCCACACCCTAGCGTATCCCCCACCCACAGATACCACAGAGTATACCTTTCCTATAGCTAAATTTACACTACTAGTGACAGGGGTGAGGCATTTTACAGCCCCCACGCTAAGGGGAAACACTGCTTAAGACACAGACAGATTTACAAATACAGTCTATATGCACCTACATGGATGTATGGATCATGTCATCACTGGTAAACCAAGACTCACTCCTCCTAGACTAGGACACCGGTCTGGTGGACCTCTGCAATAAACAGGCTATACTACAGAAGTAGGACAGTGTTCCAGACACACAGCAAATCCCACGAAGGGTAGACATCCATGACCACTGTTAGTATGATAAGTAGGCCTCTCATGACATCGTCCAAGGCTAACATCAGCAGGTGAATACGCAAGGATTCGAAAGATAACCGCAAAGCCTTCTTTGGCTATGTCATGGATCTACGTGGTGACACACAGATTTGCATTGTGCCAGTGAAATATAGCACAAAATATGCTGACCCTACTGATATCGCCAACATCCTTGCAGCTACATTCGGTGCATCCTTCACCCCCTAAAGAGCCCACAACACTACCCGAAAGGTACAGTATCCCAACCATTAGAGACACACAGGTGGAAATTACCCTCTCTAAAAGAAGAACACAGCATCAGTGGAGGCAGATGTTGACCCAGACTTCATTTTGCAAGCTATGCAAGACAACCTGCCCCCCACCTAATTAGGCATTCCTACCTCAGCATCTCCACAGGCTACATGCCCATACAATGGTGCGTGGCAACAGTTATTCCTCTCCATCAAGGTGAAATCACAACTGACCATGGTGACTACCACACCATAAGCCTGACTAGCGTGTTCTCTAATGGTGTGGTACGCATCCTCATGGCACTCATTAACAATGACATTGGTAACCTTCGAACACGTGACCCAACCCAGGTCAGCTTGGTTGAGTGCAGTTCATGCATACTGAACCTGTGTGACATCTTACATACAGTCACCAAGGCGTTAGATGATGGGGGAGGTAGTTCGCACATACTACCTGGATCTCACCAAGGCCTTTGACACCATGCCCCACTCAGGTATTATTGATAAACACACCAGCCTGTACATTCACCCATACATCACAGATTGGGTTGCCAACAGGCTTACACACAGAACGCACATGGTACAACTAGTGGTCTCTAGCTCCATCTCTTAAACAGTCATAACTGTTGTCCCGCATGCTCATACACTTAGTAACAAAGGGCTTGTTGTATGCACTGACTCATATTACACAAGGTGGCAGTGGGTACATTCATACACTTAGTAGCACAGGGTTATTTGGGATGCACTCCAATTCTAACCACTGAATGCCACAGTGTGCATACTCAAACACTTACATGTACAGAACACATTGTAATGGACTCCTCTTGTAAATACACAGGTTTACAGCTAGGTACATCTTACCTGTCAGTATATATGCACATCATACTGGTTTACTACCTGATACCTGTATGTGGCCTGTAAATTATATATCTGTGTCTGTGCTGTGTGATACACATGCATACATGTACATGAAGCACTGACATATATATGTTATGTATACACATTCATGCATGTGTGGATGTGACAAACAATAGGTTACCTGGGTCGCACAGGCGGATGCTACCTACAGCATGTGTCACACACCTTGCTGCCCTGAAAGGCATACATTGATAGCAGGTTGTGGCAGTGGCATTATACGTGGAAAAGTGGCATGTGCAAGCATAATGCATGTGTCACCTGGTGTAATGGTACTGAGGTGCAGGTGTCAAGATGACCTCTCCTGGCTGTGTTAGTAGTTGTCATTATTAGCAGGACTGCTACCCTAAGTATATCTCACATTGGTCATATACACAAGTTCTGCCACTGTCCGTCACCTTACATGGGGCATTTGCTACCAAGCACATTAATGCCACATGCAGTGATGTCATGGTATGGGTATGGGTGGCAACTGCTAGACCAAAACAATGACCCAATGTCCTGCTGTTATTATGAGGTTGTCCAGTGTCTGTCATTCCAGGCTGTCATGACCAAACGATGAGCCTTCAACACAGCGCACATGCATCCATGTTACACATGTATGTGGATGATACCTAGGTCACATTTACCCATATAGCCGCATTCCAAGGCAAATGTCCTACATACAGAAGTAACACCTTGACACCTACATGACAATTGCATTTCATGCTTATGCTAACCTGTGCTAGATGTGTGGCTTTAGTAATCCATTTGCTCAATGTAGAACCTACAATGTGGAATACTGACATCTGTGCAGTGAGGAACCTGGCTGAAGGCTCTGTAGTGCACAATTGCACTACCACCATATAACGCAGATCCAGACATGTGGACCATAACAGTGGTATGGACCATTCCAGGTGGTGGTGTACACATATTCATAAAGGCTACTCACATGTAAAGACCACTACTCTGACATAACGCATCACAGATGAGTCAGGTACAGGTGACAATGGCACATGCTCCATTCTAGGTTGTATCCTCATATACATCCACCACCTTGTTCCCAGACTACCAACATACATCCATATGTGGTATGACATAGTATGATAGACCACCAGATAACCCTCGATTGGTGAATTGTACCTAGGCCTACATCAGTCGTACAAAGTACTCATGTACAGACACAGCTGCATAATGTGTTATGCAATGCAATAATACCACTGTTTGTAACCAGCTCAGTTGTACACATACCAGGGTCCCTCAGATGTTGTCAGCATTAACACGGTCGACTGTTGCTGTACACCAGTAAACAACACCCTCATGGTTGGATATGACCTAACCGTACCTGCCCTGGATATGTACATCCCACACTCATACAACATAAATTACATTACCATAGCATTTGTTTACCTTTCTACATACAGGTGGCTACAGTCATTACACACATGCACATGGCAGATAGCATGATAACAGTACATAAGGTTCGATATCTATGTTGACGGAGGTAATATCCCCTCTCTACTGGTCACCCATGACACCTATCATATCATATCATACAACACCCCATGTGGTATGTATGTCTTTAGACATGTCCACCTAATGCAATACCTACAAACATGCCCAAATAATAGGACCATAGGACCTACACAAGCCCTGTATTGACAAACTCAGGGAAATCCAGCTCTGCTCTGTATGTTCCTGAGTAGTCACAGGTGATATGTTCATGACATGTACAGCCATGTGTGGCCACAGCTTGTACATATACCCCATGTCAACAATTGCAAGCCAGGCATGCTGTGTGCTGTCTGGACATTAGCCTTAGTACCATAATAGCCAGTACATGCTGGGGTGAGATGTTTACAAGCCACAGACATCGCACATGCTTGAATGAGTATACTGCCTAGCTCGAACATAGCACAGTACTGGCACTCTTCCAGTACACATGAGGTGTGTGTGGCAAATATGATGTGCTCACTGTTGACCATTACAGTGCCCTGGCTTCACCATGGTACTGTCAAGTAACAGTTTGTAGGAGCATGACATGGAATAATGCTGTGTGTCTCATGCTGATATGTGCTGTTGTAATATATGTATACTTGGCTACTCGGTGAAAGTAGTGGTGTCCTACCAGTACATGAATACAACATCCATTATGGTGTAATGCTCGGCTATGTTTCACACATGGCGTGGGGAAGTTGTGGAATGTATCCTCTTGACCTGCTAGTGAACGTACTGATGTAGACCGCATATGTGTACATGTATTGCTGTTTGTGTAGATTCCATGTGTATAGAGTGTCTGATGTTTGAAGGTGACTGTTGTCTTAGTACATCATGCTGTTGCAATACAGCCTCACAATTGCCAACTGTATATGGTGATATGCTCTAAGTACAGTAAGCCATACATGAGGTATGACATATGTTTGGACATGGCTACTAAGTGGTGGGGCTTCTTTGCAGATGAATGATTACTGAGGACAGCTCACTGGGGTGTTACAACCAGTCCTACAATAACCTGTGTACCTGCTAAGGTCAGGTACTGTTAATTGAAGTGGAAGACAGACAATGTAGAATGCTGTAAGGGTGACACTGAAGACAAACCTCATGACACCTGTAACAGTAATACCTCCCCTGTGCATATATTGTGCATATATCAGCACAGTTGTCAAGAGTCAGTAAGCATTGTACCAGATGCGATAGTGCTGTACTTCTGTAGTACCTATCATGAGATAGGCAGGTGTTTGATTCACAATACTGGCATGTGTGAGTGTGTGTCCATATATGTCACGTATGGTTGGGAATACATCCCATATGTTATCACTCTCCTGAACACTGTTGTTGACACTAGTACAGAGTGAAGTGTAGAAAGAAAGGCATAGGCAGGTGGTTAAACCTCACACATGTAAAATGTCTGTATGTGTGTGACATAGGCGTATATCTTTGTGAATGCCAGTGTGTGTGTGTGTGTGTGTGTGTGTGTGTGTGTGTGTGTGTGTGTGTGTGTGTGTGTGTGTGTAGCTGTCTGTGTGTATGGCTGTCCAGTTCCTGGAGTGAGGCTGCATTTTACCATAGTTAAATATTAATGCCCCCTCCCCCCATCCACTCGAAGCAATCTAGCATCCCTGTTGATATCATCAATCATAGATGGGCATACTAACTGCCTGTTAACATGTACACCCTGGGGTGTGTCCTGTTGTTACATAGCCTACTGATGGACCCCCCTCCACACATACACTCACTGCACTGTAGTATCCCTGTCAATGTCCTCGATCTTAGGCCATTCCAACTACCTGTACATGTGTAATCTCTGTGGTGCATCTTGTAATTGCGTAGTACTATAATGATGATATGCACATAGGCAGGGGTTCTCATCCAAACACTGGCAAGTGTGTGTCAGAGTGTGTGTTACTGTGTCTGTGAATCCCTGAGTGTGTGGATGTGTCTGTGCATGTTGTCATGGCAGTGGGTATTACTGCTTCCCAACGAGAAGCCACTATTTCCACTGGCCTTTGCCCTTGTCATCTGGCATAGCACTCTTTTACCCACTCCGTGCTCCAGGTAACTATACCTGTGATGTCACCCACTATGGATGTGATGGCTCTAAACACAGTAGCTTGCTACACAGCTATCATACTCTTGGATGATTAGAACAGTAAACATAATTAAAACATGGGAGAATATAACTGTGATGTGGAAGCTACAAAGTGCATGCAGGTATTGTCATACTGACCTGTGGGTAGTCACATGTACATATGGGACTCCCGCAAACACCAACATCCCCCAGCGCATGCAACTACACCTGAAAGAGGAAGGCAGAACGTCAAGATCAACATGCTGTTAGTGTTGTTACACATGATACATACTGTCAAATGTACAAAATACATTCTAAAACTGCAATACATGGTATGTCTGCTGCCTGTCAACACTACTCAGCAATATTAATCTACAATTGTCTACCTAGTATGTTCACCCTGTGCATCAGACCATATACACATGTCCCTGCACTGATGGTGTGGATGACAGGGATGCAGCACAGGCATCATATGCACAGGGTGATAATGTTTGCCAGAGGCCTAGGATGTGCCATTGGATGACATCATGCATGTGTGTTAGGGCCTGTGATATCATTGGGCGTGTGTGGATGTTATGCGTATGTGTGTTGACGTTTCCTACATTTGTTTCCAGTGTGTGTGTATGCATGCACACAGGTCTGGCATTTGGCTGGCCTATATAGGGATAATACTGACAGCTGTAGAATGTACAAGGCAGGTTTCACAGTTCATGGTGTCCGGCCACGGCCACGTGACCTGCGCCTGCCAGGGATTGCATGGGCACTACCAGGCAGAGGTCCAGATTGGGTACCATCTGATGACACATGTCCACTGGAATTGTGTCCATGTTGGGACCCTCCAGAACCACACGCACATGGCCTGCTGTGTCCTGGTGTAGACTGCACAGCACCAGCTGCACTGCTGATGCTACTGCCACTATGGGAGCGGGCATGTGCAATAGCATGTTCACGTAGACCTTCAACAGGTGATGTAGCTGACCTACGTCCATGTGCCAATGCCTCAATCCCACCAGATGTTCCAGCAAAGACATTCCTCACTTGAGGATTGACATGCCATGGTCAAGGACTCCCACCATGTCACCCAATCGTCTATCCAAAACATCTGCAAGATGATTGTGCACATTTGCAAATGCCTGGATGTTGTCAGTTAATGAACGGACAGCAGTGCTCTAAAGCTTTAGACCTTCTCTGTTGTGCCATTCAGCACATGCCTGTGCCTCCATTACAGCCCAAAACATGCATCTGGTGACTTCAGCTGATGTGCTTGGTTGCGCAGGAGCATGTTGGCCTGTGGTCCTCCTACATGCAGCGCTGGGTACATGTCTGTGTGTGACGTCACCAGTCTTTTGACTGGGATCATGGTGTGCAGGCACACCTTCCATAGTCACCACATTTCCCTGTTCCATGCTACAACCCGGCAACTGTCCTTCCTTGATCGCTGGTAATGATGGGGTATGTGCAAGCAGGGGAATTGTGTGCAAGGATGAGGGGGAGACAGGTGGAATGGCAACCAATGACACAGATTCAGCCCTTGACAACACTGCCTGTGCCTCAATCATACTATTATCATCACTGTTAGAGTCTGTGGGGACACTAACATCAGGTGGACCGCAGAAGGGCAACGCACCTACATCAACACCTGTGAGGAGAAGACAAGAACTGTACATTACAAGTTATACCAGACACACAGACAGACAGACAGAGACACACACAGACAGACAGACACAGACACACACAGACAGACACAGACAAACACAGACAGATAGACACACACACGCACACACAGAGACAGACACACACAGACACACACAGACAGACACACACACACAGACACACACACATAGACAGACACACACAGACACACACAGAAAGACAGACAGAGACACACAGAGACACAGACACAGACACACACACACACACACACACACACACACACACACACACACACACACACACACACACACACACACAGACACACACAGACACACACGCTACATGCAGGTGATATGGCAGATGCCATTCAGCTTAAACAATTATAGTTTCACCTTAGGCAATTATCGTGGTAGTTATCATACATCCCTGAGTTGCACACAACAGTATGCATGTGTTATAGCAGACGGCAAGCACCTTACATAATTATAGTGGTGGTAAGCATACATACCTGTTTTGCACCATTTGTGTTAGTAGCATATGCCCCATACCTGCAACACAATACATGCACTTTGCACCATTACACTGCATTGCCATGGTGTGTGCAACATGCACCACATGTTAACAAACCATCGATGACCTTTGTACATCTTCCACTGATGCTTTGTGTTGGCCACTGCCCCTATGTGTGAGGACATGAGAAGTAGGGTATGTCGACTGCATACTAGGTTTGCCTGAGCCCTAGCTTGCATATCTCCCCCAAAGCAGTGCATGACTGTTCAACATTATTCCGCCTATCCCTGAGCTGACTGTAGACATTGTGCATGTCGCTGTACACACGTTTGGCATGGCTGTCCCTACTTTGCAGTGGTGCCACAGACCAGCACATGTTTACAGTACACCGGCCTGCTGTGTGGCGTATGACCTTGCCAATCACATGTAGCATGACATGTTTTCTACTGATGTGTTGAATGACATGCATACATGTGTAACAGAATGGGGTCCTTTCCAATCACGTACGATGAAAAAAGTACGGTAATGGTGTCTCAATGCAGGGACGTGTTATACTAATATGGGCCTTCAGCTGATGCAATGTTGTCTTTTCACCCTACAAATATGCAGGGACATATTGCACATTGAGCTGATGTGCATAGCCATTGCAGGGCATCATGTGGCTTCACAATTGCTATACAGGGTGAGCTACTGACACAGTTCATAGCCATGACTATGTTCAGATACAATACATATCTAATGTGGAATGTGACCCACGTCACCGAGGTGTATACACAATAAACCCTAATGTGGAATGTGTGACACAGGTCACAGAAGGGTATACAGATGACACCCCTGCACATCTGCAACCATATTACTGATACCTGGCAACTATGCCCACACATGGCTAACTTACAAGTACTCTATGTCCCACATGCCATAAGTGTACCTCACACACATGAGGAGCAGGCATGACAGTGATGTCTCTCACCAGCAAGGTGAATGTACTGTATCTGTGGCTTGATGTGGATGCATGTGTATGTTGTACAACACATGTATGCATTTGGATACTGTATAGGTGAATGCTTCCATGTCGTGACACACTCCAGATGTTCAAGACATGTTATGTGGTGGTCTCATGTTATGCCTACACAAGCTGTGCATAAGCCTGTATGATGTTTAGTGTTTCACATCTGCAATATCACCATTAGACAAAGGCCATAGTTGTATTGTGTCGAGCCAATGTACAACAGGGTGTGCACACATGTACATCACTTATACTGTGTGTGTTGCTTCATGTCTCTGGTCATCCTCCATGGCCATGTGTACACATGTTCAGTCCAATGGTTGTGATGGCCATCTTATTTCACATGTCAGTGTTATCCCATATGACATATACCCATAGATGTCATGTGCTCCACTGAGGACAGGGTTATGCAGACAAAGGGTGGTATGTATGGGATGTGAGACATGTTTTGCAAGATAGTTGAGCAGTGTTGCAGTCAGCCCACTACATGTCATGGACATGTGTGATAGCACATGACATTGTGTGACATTCATAGCAAGGGTATACTCCACAAGGGTGTATCCTGTGGGCCGGTCTTACTCCAGCTCCAAAAAATTTAGTGTGTGTGCACACATATGCTCTCTGTACAGTACTGTTCATATTCCCAACATGTGTAATGCTGATATACAGTACCTGTCCCTACAGTGGAACACACCTCCACCATTGTATTCACTGTTGTCCACACATCTGGCAATGACAGTTTGGAAGGTTTAGTGTAGGTGCTTCATATAGACTTCAATTGTTTCACATAGGTAAACAGTGTGATGTATTGCAGGTCTAACCAATGTCCATTAACAAGACCACCATACATTATGTGTATGTGTGTTATGGCAGATAGCATGGAATTAATATGTTCCGTGCATTATCAAGCCTGGTAAATAATAACAATCTCACCTGACACAGGCTGCTGTCACTGCAAAATGCCAGAGGTACCTATATAGGAGCGTCACAGCAGTAAGATCATTATCCACACCTGTGTGATAGCTACAGGGTGCAATGTCCATGTCAGCACATAAGCCGGTACAATACACTATACTATGGAGTATGCACATCTGTGCATACATAGAGTAGCAGACTATAGTATGCGGCATGTGTGCATATATGCCTTGCATATGATGTTACATTGCATATTGTACAGTAACACATGTAACTATGTGATATATAGTTGTGTTTTTTGTGTAGTAGTGACTTACCAGGCAATTCCAGGCTTGGTGGTTGAGCGACACCCACCTCCACAATACCAGCTAAAGCATGTGGATGGAGGTCTGCAGGTGTCCTCAGGTTGGCCAGTAGCTCCTCGGTACGTGTGAGTGGGGGCTGGGTGAGTAGACCCCGACCTGTTGCTCCTTGTTCCTTGGTGATTCCATTAGCATGCTGTTTCGCCCGTCTTACCATGACAGTGGAGTGTCAGCACACCTGCTGATAGGTGCGATTATGATCGCCAACATCATTTACCCTCCTGCAGAGTTCCTCCCACTGCTGTGTATCCTGTGGCACATGGCTGAAGAGCGTTGTGTAGTTGGCGAGGAGGTATGGGATGAGGACCTCAATCTCCAAGTGGCTGTATGGCATCAGTCTGCGACGTGGCATACCTGGAAGACATAACGATGGAGACAGGTCATAGTAATGCACAGAGAAGTACAGCAGTACAGCTGCACCTACATGTGTATCACATTTATTAAGATTACAAATACGTCTTTGTAAATCTATATGACACTAACACCATTGACATGTCTAATTCACACACATTTGACACCTACTGGTGATGTGATGTTATCACCATATATGTGTGTGTCATGTGATGACATTGTTCATACACCATGTGGATGTTGTCTTGACGTGGGCATGTCTGTTTGCCTGTAGTGGTGTCTTTACCTATCAGCACATGCCTGGATGTGTTCACATTAATGCAATCGACGTTAATGTTGTGTATATGCCACATATATAGTCATACATAGCCATTAGTGACATGACCTGTGACCCTGCAGACTTGCAAGCATGTATGTGCTTTGCCATATACATCTACATGGCACTGTACAGCTGTGTAGCATCCTGCCATGTATTGCCTGTGTTACACATGTGTAACACATGGGACAATAGCTATCCTGATGGTATTTGCAGGGTTAGATATCAACTATAGCATTTATGGTCATAGTGATCTAGTAGGCTATATGCCTTGGGCCATTTATGAGCCTAGGCAGACAGGTTACCTAGCTGTAGGCAATAGACAGGTAAGTTTCAGTGGCCAGTTCAAGCAGTGCCACAGAACTGATACACATGGTTACTGATATATTTGGCATGCGGTCATCACACCATGTCACAGAGAGGGGAGATGTGCAGCTTCACTGGACAGGGATGCATAGTATGGCAAGAGTATGTTAAGTGTATGGGACAGGGATCTGTTAGGCATGTTGTGATCCTTGTACTAGAAAGGTGGATGTCCATGACGTATGTGTTTATTTGGGATCAGGATGTGTTAAGTGTAGCATGTCCAACACCTCTGGGTTGGACATGGCTTTATTCAGGGTAGGCTGCATGCTACATAGTGCAGCTAGGGATTGTGTAGAGCAGTGTAGGCCATCTACCATGGGCAATAACCCTTAAAGGAAATATGTGATCTATTATGAGTCACATGGGTGTTGAGTATGGCTGAGCAGTTATCTCTACATTAACCTGGATGGCACCCTGTCATGATTAGGGGTGCCACATACGACTACCTGTCTTTTGTGGTGACATAACTATCAAAGGGAAGTACTGTATAGCTGCATCCCATACACACAGTTGCCATTATGTTGACCGCTGCCTAGGTGACAGTTAATGGGTACAGGGTTTGTAACATAGGGGATGACAATACAATACTTAGCTGTCAGATTGTGGCCATACATCACACACCACCCATCTGACACACTAAGGCCCTTCTGTATGTTGAACGCAGCACACAATGAGTCAACTATTGCTCCTAGTTCATAGTCATTTGCAAACATCAATAGACTGATGCCTTCTGTGTTAGTCTATGTGGTATAGATAGCAAAGAGGGGGAGTACCAGGAATGACCCCTGTATTAATGTGGCTGGCACTAGTTTGATGCACGTGTATTCATCAGACACCTTCTGTAGTGTGGGTTCTACCAGCAGTCCAGTTGCCAACTACTCCTGTGACATAGGAATATACCTAGTTTACTGGGTGTAGCTGGAACACAGCATGGGTGTTGGTGCCCTACAACCTGGCAAGGTCATGATATGCAGTGTGAATCAACCCTACTGTCATCTACATCTGCACCGAGTACATCAATTACATTCACCACAGTTCATGGCCATACAGACCAGACTCAGCAGGGTAGTTGTGCACTATGTCCCATTATCAATGGTGTCTCCCCCTTTGTGGAGTGTGATAACTGTTGCTGTGCACCATTCGGTGTGTACACAGCCTGAGATGGAGCTATGATTGAACATGATGTGTATGTGGATAGCTGAATGTTCTTACATTTGTGTAGGATACACACTGGGATGTTGACAGGTTTCATGAAAGCTGTATGTATGGCTTTAGAGAGTGCAGCTTGTACCTGCATAGTCATTAGTACAGGGGCCCAGTAATGTACATGGATATATTACTAAATGTATCTGTTGGGGGTGGGGGGTGGCAGTGGGTTTAGGTTCTCTGAGACCCTATCTGGACAAACTGCTGCTTTTTCTGTAGGTGCAGTTCTTCCCATGCCATAGTGCTGTGCAGCACGGCAGGTCTTGTCATTGCCATTATGATTAATGACACAGCTATAGAATGCTCTGTGCTTGGCCTCATAATATGTGGCTGATTAGTTTCACAGTAGCTTTGCATGGTTTTATATAGTGTATCTGCATCTTACAGAGGCTGACCAGGGATCACCTACACTCATATGTGTTCACTCTTGCAACAGTTACTACCTTCTGTGGTACAGTTTAAAGCATGGTACCACCAGTTTCTCTACTTTTTTGTGTTGGGTTGAATCCTGGTTCTGTTTCAATGGCACAATCACTGCACATGTGACTGCTTAAGGTTCATTTCTGTAGGATTCAGCATTTGCACATGCATTGTTCATCTGCATGGGTGCCATGGCACTCACCACTCTGTTCTTAGGAAACATAACATTGGCATTGGAGACTAACTAGGTGTAGCATACTGTTAGCCCTGTTTGTGTGACTACTGTGATCCAGGTCAGTGGGGTCAATGGAATCCAACATGCACTGAGCGCAGGTGTTGGTGCATGAGGAGTCTTCCCAGTTCATAATGAAATAGTTGAGAGTAGCCATTATTATGGTTCTGTCTCAGACCTAATCTTCCCCATTACAGCACATTATGACAGTTGGAAAGTCCGTGGCCTGGTGGGTGATCTGTCTCAAGGTGCATTTTGAATTCCACTTTGGCACAAAGGTAGTTGCTCAGCATAATGCATCTGATGTTATGCAAGTGCAATTAGTGTGGGAGTGTACATATCCTTCAGGAATATGGACACACCTGTGGTCATATGTTCCAATAAAGGATAATGGGCAAGAAGTGAGGTATGTGTTATAACATGGTCATGCAAGTGTGCTCTCTGGAGCATTGAAACATGTCTCAGCCACTGCACAGATATGTTCTCCATGTTAGGGATTGACATATGTGTGTCCATATAGTGTTTCTGACATGTATCATTGTGTAGCGAGACCCACTGTTTATTGCTTGGCTGTCCCTGTAACAGCAATGGACTCTCACTTGAACCATGCATGATGAAGGCACTATAGGGGAAGCATGAGCCCTAGGCATTATCCAGATTCCCAGGGGTGACAGGTGCAGGCCCTGTCTGGCAAAGCATCACGGCCTGTCAACCATGTTATCCCAGACACTGGATACCCTTTGACAAGCACCACTACACTAGACAATTGTGGAATACAATCCTTTTGTCCCTGTACTGCAGTATCATTTGGGCCAATGGCAGAATGCTACCCAGGCCTTGGGACATATCTGCATGGGCTACAAGACCTGAAAGTTCCTATGTGTGTTTCCATGCAGTCCAGGCTACTGTATCACAGGTCCTACACAATAACATGGAATATGCCAGAGCCATGTGTATAGTTCAAAAGGTGGTCTGAGTGTATGCGTTTGTGGCTAATCATGGCAGACAGGCAGCTGACAGTATGTATGCCCCCATATAGATCGGTGTGTACCATAGCGCTAGAGTTTGCATTCACAAATGAGTACTGTTGGGCATGTTTCCAGTCTTGTGTTCAGAGGTGTGGCACAATTATGCAAACTATGTCATACAGTTTGTGTATTTTGGTGTCTGTCTCTTCCTGCTTGGGGGGTCACTTGTTTGGCCAGATATTTAGACACATCTGTGAATGTATGTGATTTCTGGTAGTGTGTGTGTGTGTCTTTACTGTGTTCTGGTAAGGGTATGTGTTGGTTGTGTTGATGAGCTGCATGTGTTAATTTACACCTCATGATTGTCCAGTCCAGTCATGGCTGTAGACTGAGCTGGCTTCCAGCTTACCCCTGTAGCTGCATCCCAAACAATGTGTGGGGATTGGTATTAGATGGGTCTGGCAGTGTACATGGCATAGAGATTACATTCCCCCAGAATGGCCACATACACATAGCTGACATTAGGAAACACCAGTAGCTGACTAGTGGCCATGCCTGTATGAGCAGTCAGAACTACAAGTACCAAGTACTATATTTAGTTTACATATTGTCTATGAAGATGTTTTAGACAGCGATGCTCTCATGTAAATATTTGTGTTATGGACGTGACAACACTGGCTATTACGGAAACATTGTAGCTACCTTTAGCAGCAATCCTCCTCTGAGGAGCACATCACATCCTGTTAGTAGATTACAGATGATGCAAGTGTCTACAGGTCTGTTTCCTTTTCTGGGTATATACTCACATATCCACCAGGACCATGAGCTCTCTGTTGGGCACAGACACCCACTCTCCAAACAGAGTCATGTATCAATAGGCTCTGATGCCACTATCAACATGATCAGGATATAATCAGATAGTGTGAGCCATCACCTATGATGCGGCTGTTACACATGGGCAGCTGTCTCCTACATCTTAAACTCCTACTGCAGATGTTACACTGGAGGTAAAGATGATATGCAACCTGTTTCATTACCAGTGCTGTGCACTACCTTACATACAGTATGTGCAGGCGGATGTTAGGTTGGCAATGAGAGGTTGGGCTACGCAAACCTGGTAGTTCAACCAGTGTGTCTGTACTCTCAACATCCACTCTATGTAGGTGTGCACATAGCCATTTGGCCCAGCTCTGTAACAAGGGTCACTACACATTTGCATAACATGTACACATGCACAGCTGTTATTGCTTGCAAACGATAGTAGAGAGGTGGATATTACATGTGTTATGTGCATGGATAGTTACCTGGCTCTTCAAATTATCTTTGCTATCATCCTGCTAACATGTCGGATGAATACTAATGCTATGTATCCTGTCATTGAGTATTGGAATTGCCAATAGACATAACTACTGTTTGCATAACATAACAGAACTGCTATGTAGAATAGAATACAGATCTGCCTAGAATACTGTACATTACACAGTTATTGGCACAATATCCCACAATGCTCACCATATTTGCACAGTAAGCTCACCTTTAACATGTTCATTTTACTTATACACCCATACATATGTCGAATGTTACAATATATCGACATATACTATCCCCTGTTATAGCACATACTTGTTGGACCAATCATGACACTGACAATGGCTGGAAGCGAATTGGGGGGTTCCAAGCCCATATCATCCCTTGTGGTGTATGTGCAGTGTGCTGTGTGACCTACAGCAGTACACACATAGAATACTACAAGTATTACTACTGATCAACAATACATCGCTACAAGATAGCTATTTCCCACTATATGCATTGATTACACTGTAACTCGTGCAGTACAGGAACAACATACACAGACATACTACATGTTATACATACCATCTCAGTAATCGGAGGTGTTATTAACTAGTGTAATACTCATTTTCGGCTCATCTTTCAGTGTTTGGTACTGTCCTACAGGTAGATACAGATGGTTTGAATGTGTGACAAGGCAACCTTTTATAGTTACAGATCAGTAACATGTGCTTTCCCAATAACCAATTGGTGTTCCTAAGTAGCTAATTACATGCACATCAGCTGCACTGCTACTGCATTAGCAACTACCATGGCTACAGTGGAGTACAATTGAGTACTCCACTTGGGCGTTATCCCTTTGCCTTACTTGTGAGAAAGACAGCGTGGAAGTTTTGTTTGGAATCTGTTGCAACAGCTGTATGGAGACGAACAGTAGTATATTGTGTGTAATACCTAGAGGAGTTGGTCTAAATGTGAGTACTGCTTTTATATTTCTGAACATTGCTACTTGTGCAGGGTCTGTCTGTACCTAATACTTCTGCATATGTTTCAGTCTGGCTAGGTTGTTTGACCAGCTCAAGGCTGCATAGCTATGCATAAAATGTTAGGGGGTTTACAGTGTGCCTTCCAGACATATATAGTTTGGTGTTACTGTATATCATACTGTGCTAATAATCAGTACTCGGTAAAACTTCCAATCCTTTGAAATGGGATTAGTTCATACAAACCCCGTTACATCAGCAGCTGTTCAATTGTATAATGGCAACTATTTCACATAGGGCCATGTTAGTGTGTCTGTGTCCAGGTATGTTAAGGTTTCAGCAGATGTTGTACAGTAGTATGTATATAGATATATACATTATTGTATACGTTTATCTGTACCTCCATAGATGTGTAGATGTTTTAACCTATCATTATATCTACATATATATGTAGACCTGTATATATCGACATGTCTCTATGTATCTCTCTCTCTCTATACACATATATATATATATATATATATATATATATATATATATATATATATATATATATATATATGTATATATATATATATATATATATATATATATATATATATATATATATATATATATATATATGTATATATATATATATACATTTATATATATATATATATATATATATATATATATATATATATGAGCATACACCTTTAATTGGGTACATGGCGGGTTATCCTATTTCAACACATTCCTCCCTTTTGTGTTTTAACCTGTCTGCATACACAACTGGGATAGATACATCCCAGGTAGCTAAGTGTCAGATTACTCTGAGGATGGAGTATATGGTTGCGGGTTCTACTTCTGGAAGGTGCTATTATTTTACCTCTCAGAGTAGGCAGTGGTAGGGAAAGTGTAAATAATGCACATTTATGCAGTTGTGAGCAGGTTTACCCATGATCTACCCGGCGTTAAGCAAAGGTCAAATGTGTGAAGCGCTTCTCCGTTTACCATGTTTCAGCGCTACGTACCATCGCACAAACACATGGAAACCTGCTTACAACTGCTTAAGAGTGCTTTAATCCACCTGCATCCAAAAACCCTTATTCTGGCCCACAAAATAACCTAACAGCCCTTGCAGGTCTTGAACCCGGGACCATGAACACCACAGTCACCTTTACCACTAAGGCATATGAGATATATACAAATGTTATGGTGTTTAAAATATACATTGTACTACAGACATTCCTCACTACTGAAAACAAATGTGACAGTCAGTTGGTGTACATATGTCTGATACATGTTAATGTTCATATGTTTGTGAAAGTAGGTGTTGCAATGTGACATGACAGGGTGTATTATGAATGAGTAAGGTTCTTGCTTTGTGTCCTCTTTATATTGTCCCCATACTCCATGTATGCCCTTCCAGTTCACTTATTGGACATCCGACCCAGGCCCTCCTTGATGCTTGATTGCATTAACCATCATCCCTCCCCACCCCAATCTTCATGTACACAACAATCACTCCTTCTATGGTGAATTAGGTTAATACTAATTGTTATATTACCAGAGCTGCATGTGTTTTGTGTACACTCCAATTCCTTTGGCGTGCTTCTGTGTCATGAAGTGTGTTCATATATGTTTATATATATGGCTATTGATGTAACTGTGTAATATATATATATATATATATATATATATATATATATATATATATATATATATATATATATATATATATATATATATATATATATATATGTGTGTGTGCAGACATCACTGACATATATATATATATATATATATATATATATATATATATATATATATTTCATATTAGTTTGTAACAGTAATACATCTGTAGACTGGAATGTGTTGGTTCACAAACTACAGTACATTACAATGTACTGTACATATGTACACAAAGTCAATGTCCCATTTGTGATTATTACAGTGAAATGCATATGGTATAAGGTGTAGTCTCAAGACCATGAAACATGTGTATACCTTGGATGGCTTAGTGGTACGTCCCATGACTATAGTGTACATGGTTGCATGGTCCAGGGTTTGACACCTGTGATGCTTTACGAATGTTCTTTACTGCAGAATAAGGCTCATTTAAGCAGTTGTAAGCATGTTTAAAAGTGTTTGTGTGACATTATAGCAGCGGTTAAGCACAGTTAAACAAACTTTTAAACATATAACCTGTGCGCTCAAACACGGCCACATCTGCTAACTACTCCGGATATATACATGTCAGTGACGTAACATCTCACTATGTGCTGACATGACATTACATTCTCTGTTGACTGCACTGTCCTGCACACATGGGTTTATATGGGTGATTCGAATGTTTATTATACAGATGATTACTACCTATATATGTAAGCTGTGGTTAAGGTATACTTTTGCACATGATGCACAGATACTATGCGGATGCTATAACCATTACACTGTTGACATTAACGTTGCTTCCGCCTATATCCTATTTATATGATTTCTATGTGTAAGCTAGGCTAAGTAAAGGGCGGGAGCCCCCAAACTCACTGAACTTCATGTACTCCTGAAATAACAACATATAACAAATGTACTGTGAGACTAAACATTACATTCCTAAATACATTAGGCATAGCCCCTCACTAACACACTTTAAGGGAAACCTTGTTGTGTGAATGGGTAACAGACTATACACCCCTGGGATTATGTGTCCCAGAACCATACAGCCAGGGGGTGGGGGAGCCTGTCCAGTTTGATAGCTGCAAGACCTGTTGGGGGAATTGAATGGTGTTGAATTGCCACATTAACATGCCCTCTTTAGATCACTAAGTGCCCCTATCACCCTCCACAGCCCCAGTCTTCAACAGCTTCCAGCAACTCTGCCTGGAATTGCTTCATTGGCTATGCTTGACAGAGGCTCAGTTACTTCATCAATGGTGCAGGGAAGGCCAACACACTGTTGCTATGCTTCTAATTGCCCTTGGGCAGATAGGTAGTAGGCTATCTGTGAACCTCTAATGTGCAGGCCATCACAGCCATAATATGTGAATAAAAAGATCTTCAGATCACAATATACAGTGTGAACTCACCATGTAGTCAGGAAACAGTTGAGTACAGCAAGAACATACAGAACACTGATACTTAGTCACTCCAAAAGCCTATCTTGGAAGCTAGAAGACTTGTATAAGTTTAAGGCTTTCTATTTCTGACTAATAGGTTACCTACAGGGGAGATGAAAAACAAGCACAGATGGGGAACATGCATGCAATGATACCATACCGGCCTATGTGTCAGCCTTACGCTTTGGAATACTGGCCAAGGCTATTAGCGTCCCCATGGTGCCTTATTTAGGAGAGCCTCAAAGGTGAATACCAGCACCGTAAACAGCACAATAGCAGATTCAGTGAGGATTATGCTACTCAACACTAGGGGTTGTGATCACAACATGCATGCACTCACAGCACTCCTCAGGAAAGACAACATCAACATCTGTGCATTAACTGAAATCTGTCTTAAGGCTCCTGAGAGCACACCAGCACTACCAGACTACAACCCATACCACACATTTCAGCCACAGAACATGGACTGATAGACATGGAGGGGCTGTAGCCATATTCATCAGGGATACCTACACCTCCAGTTTAGTGGGCCAGCATGATACCTCTGTGATCATCCATGTGCAGCTAACATCAGCCACAACTGCAATGTGGAATGTGGTCTGCTACGGATCACCCTCCATGACCCAGGATCTCCACTCCACCTACCTGGAGACAGTGGAGAACATGACAGTCCTAACGCACACCCTGGCATTGGTCGATGTCAACTACCATACCATTAACTGGGAAACATACTCTGGTACTCACTTCCAGGACCAGCTCTTCCTGGAATATAT
This sequence comes from Protopterus annectens, assembly GCF_019279795.1. Classification (NCBI taxonomy): domain Eukaryota; kingdom Metazoa; phylum Chordata; order Ceratodontiformes; family Protopteridae; genus Protopterus; species Protopterus annectens. Next base: position 1,046,747,068 of record NC_056735.1, read on the forward strand.
CACCTCATATGCCCTGTATCAGGTGGTAACCTCCCTAATGTGGGGTGGAAACTACTAGATGTGGTCATCATCAACATGGGCAACAGGTGCACCACAGCAGAGGTTAACCAGTCAACCAGTCACTGGTTAGATCTGACCATGAACTATTCACTGTTTCCACACCCTAGCATATCCCCCACCCACGAATACCACACAGTATACCTTTCCTACACCTAAATTTACACTACTAGTGACAGGGTTGGGGGGTTTTACAGCCCCCACGCTAAGGGGAAACACTGCTTAAGACACAGACAGATTTACAAATGCAGTCTATACGCACCTACATGGATGTATGGATCATGCCATCACTGGTAAACCAAGACTCACTCCTCCTAGACTAGAACACCGGTCTGGTGGACCTCTGCAATAAACAGGCTATACTACAGAAGTAGGACAGTGTTCCAGACACACAGCAAATCCCACGAAGGGCAGACATCTATGACCACTGTTAGTATGATAAGTAGGCCCCTCATGACATCGTCCAAGGCTAACATCAGCAGGAGAATACGCAAGGATTCGAAAGATAACCACAAAGCCTTCTTTGGCTATGTCATGGATCTATGTGGTGACACACAGATTTGCAATGTGCCAGTGAAATATAGCACAAATTATGCTGACCCTACTGATATTGCCAACATCCTTGCAGATACATTTGGTGCATACTTCACCCCCTAAAGAGCCCACAACAGTACCCAAAAGGTACAGTATCCCAACCATCAGACACACAGGTGGAAATGGCCCTCTCTAACAGAAGAACACAGCATCAGTGGAGGCAGATGTTGACCCAGACTGCCTCTTGCAAGCTATACAAGACAATCTGCCCCCCACCTAATTAGGCAATCCTACCTCAGCATCTCCACAGGCTACATGCCCATACAATGGTGCATGGCAACAGTTATTCCACTCCATCAAGGTGAAATCACAACTGACCATGGTGACTACCACCCCATAAGCCTGACTAGCGTGGGCTCTAATGGTATGGTTCGCATCCTCATGGCACTCATTAACAATGACATTGGTAACCTTCAAACACATGACCCAACCCAGGTCAGCTTGGTTGAGTGCAGTTCATGCCTACTGAACCTGTGTGACATCTTACATACAGTTACTAAGACATTAGATGATGGGGGAGGTAGTTCACACATACTACCTGGATCTCACCAAGGCTTTTGACACCATGCCCCACTCAGGTATTATTGATAAACACACCAGTCTGTACATTCACCCATACATCACAGGTTGGGTTGCCAACAGGCTTACACACAGAACACACATGGTATAACTAGTGGTCTCCAGGTCCAACTCTTGAACAGTCATGACTGGTGTCCCACAGGACTCAATACTGGGAGCCCTACTATTTGGCATATATGTCTCAGATGTGCAGGCAAACACAGGTGGACTACGGCAGACCATGTTTGGCAATGACTGCAAACTGAGAGCCATGATTGATTGTCCAGCTGACACGGACATCCCTCAAGGGGCCTCACAGACAACGTTACAGGGTGCCAACAACATGGCCTCCAGCCAAGTGCCACTAACTGCATGGTCATTCCATTGTGGAATTGGTACCCACATATTAACACATGAGCGGCAGCCACTTTAATACAGATGAGGTAATGGGATATCTGGGGACTAAGGTAGATGGTGATCTCCACTTTGACAATCATATCTCCACAGTAGTTAGGACATCCTTCTATGTAGGCCATCTGATTACTAAAGGATTCCCATCTAGACATACTGGGGTTATAGTGCCCCTTTACTCATCACTCATCAGTCCCATCATAGGGTATAATAACCCATGTGGGATGTACCTCAGAGGACACGTCCAACAGCTGGTGGGTCCACGAATGTACCTCACCAAGTAGAATACTAGTCTCCAACATATGGCCTATGCAGCCTGACTGAATAAACTCTTGCTTTATTCAGTGGCATCTCATTTACTCAGAAATTATCTCCACTGGCCAACACAGCCATGTCGAACTCAGGCTTGATGGATATGTTCCACCTATGGGAATCCATGTCACAGTGAGCCATACACTGTAGTGAGCTGACCTTAGCACAACAATAACCGGAAGATGCCGGTGGGACAGCTTCCTCTCACAGACACACCCCATACTTTGGAACAACATCCCTAACTACATTATAAAGAGCCCCTCACTAACACTCTGCAAGAGAAACCTTGAAGGGTGGATTGGGAACAGTAGATGCACCCCAGGGATCCCGCCATTGGCTCTGCTCCACAGAGGGATGGTTAATAAATCAATGGGGTAGCAAAAGGTGACACATTTTGGCTGGCCTTATGAATGGCCTCTGGCAGTTGGCCAAGTACCTACATATGAATCTATACATACAGTATCGGCATATGCTGATAGCTTAATTTACTGTTCAGGTGTTGACTTACCTTGTGCCAATGGCTGTTGTGTGTGCAATAGTTGAGGGCTGCCTATGTTGGATGCATACAGTAGACTGCCTATACATGACAATTTACAGATAGTCTTGTGTCTGTGCCATCCATTTTTACTGTGTGTGCAGGTGGAGAAATGTGTCAGTCCCTAGGTGCCTACACTGTCAGTGTGTGTGCTATACGTTCCCTCTTTGCCAAGGCATGGGCATACTGGGCATTCCTCCATCTGCCTACTGGAGCTGACTCAGCGTGTTTGTGGCCTGAGTACCTTTGTGCCTGTGGGGCCCTTGGCAATGGTGGTGGGCTGTAAGGGCCTTCACCATTCTGTCCCTGCTGCAGCTGTTTCTGCAGAACCATATTGTGTAGCATGGTACACACTATGAAGATGTGGGCACATGTGCCTGGAGAGTACTGCAAGGCTCCACTAGATATGTCCAAGCAACAGAACCATGATTTCAGCATCTGAAACACACGCTTTATGATAATTCTGATTTGTGCGTGTGCCTCATTATGGTGTTCTTGCATGAGTGTGTGTGCATTTCTGATGGGAGTCATCATCCATGGTTCCAGTGCATAGCTAGCATCCCCCACCAGGTTGCCATTTGGGATGTCCCCCCTGGAAAATAACCAATACAGCTTTGAGGCATGCCAGATGTGGGAGTCGTGATAGCTTTCAGGGCTGCCAGCACACACATCCATGATAATGCCCTGGGCATTGCACATGACCTGGCAGTTGATGGAGGGGTATCCCTTGCAGTTTATGTAGTGCCTACCCTGCTCACCAGGTGGTGACTTGATGTGTATGTGCGTGCAGTCTGTTGTACCCAGTACCTCCGGGTATTCTGCCACACGGTGGAAGAGATGCATATTGCTGGCCAACTCCTCCTGCATTTGGGGGAATGATATGTGCTCATTGGCATGTGGTAACATGGCATCCAGGAACTGGTATAGTACCCTAGATGCTGATGCCTGTGAGATACCCATGATATCCACAGTTGGTCTTTGAAAGGTACCTGTAGCTAGTATTCTCAGGGTTACACATACCTACGTATCCACTGGGATGGGTTCCCCTCTGTTTGTTCTGGCTCTGAGCCATGGCTGGCACAGCTCCACGAGTAGCTGTAGGGTGTCCCTGTCCACCCTGTAATGCTCTACTATCTCCAGATCATGTAGCCCCTGGTAGTTTACCCTGGGTCTGAACACTCTCCTCCTCCTTTGGTGCCTGCGGTAGTCGTGTGCATCATTCTCCACACCACCTTCAGTCTCCAACATATGCCGGTGGATCAAAGCTATGGCAGCCCCTAACATGTACATAATAAAAGTTTCCCGTCTGCATACACCACTGGAGAAGAGTGTATGGGAATACACAAATGTGTGTGAGGTGCTTTCACACTTTATAGTATTGTGCTATGGATGCTGCTGATGTAAGTGGATGTGTATGAGCTATTCCAGCTGCTGCGTGTCTTAATTATGGATTTTGCAATGAGTACTGTGAGTGTGGGGCCTTTACTGTGGAGATCTACTTGCCTGCCTTGATTAATCTGTTGCCCTTTAATTCACTTTTAGACTTGGATCCCCTACCATTATCAGGCATGCATCCACCTGCCATCTTTATTGTTTTGTACTTTCCCTACCCAGTCATGGCAAAATGTGCCTTGTAGCTGATATAGTGCATATCGCCTTTGTTCTGCTTTGACACTTTGCTGTTTTCTTTGCAGTACAGCCCCTCCCCTTCCCTGTTCTGCAGGTAGCTGCTTGCAGCCTTGTTAGCTGTTGTCACTGGCCCACTGTAGGCTCCTAGGTGTTAATTAGTCATTTGTACTCCAATTTCACTGCTGCAGCATTTCCTTATTTCTTTCCTATATCCTTCCTGTTTCAGCTGCAGTGCGCGCCACTCATACCCATTTACCGGGTTTATGCGCATTTTCATCTCCGTTCACATGCATACTCGGTTACCTTGTGTACTCTCTGCTAAGCATAGCTATGGGCAATTCAACACACCCCTATCCTGCAGCTTTGCCTAGCTAGGGGAAGACCAGTTTAGCAATGCTCCAATGTGCTTACAGCAATGCTGACACACCCCTCTCTTGATGTCATCTTTATCTCAAGGGCTCACCTCAGTGTTATAATGCTACACTGTGAGGTGCATCCTTACACCAGCAGGGAATCTGCGATTCACTATTACTCCTCTCATTTGTATGGCATTGCCTACTAATTCCTGGCTACTGTGCATAACACTGTCACTGCCCCTTAGCAACCCTTGCGCCATGTATATGATGTAGCATGCCTGCCATTGACTATTATGGGGAAATCGTGATATGTGTTTCATTGCGGTTTTATTCTATATTTTTATATATTCCTTGTGATCCCCTTTACGCACCGCTGCCCTGCGCTTCCACGTCGGGATAGTGCGACTATATATATTAAATGTTAATTTTATATTTTGTACATGTTTCTAATGCCAATGGCTATATATTTAGCCATTGGCATATATTAACAATATAATACATGTGTTTGGTTGGCTGTCATGACTCTGATTTTATGTTTGCAAAAATGTAAACCATTTTCTATTCTAATTTTCCAAACCCTGGATTTGTCCAGTCTCCTATAGCTGTGGATCAGCTGCCAGTTGACCATATGTGGTCAGTTAGGCAGCAGTCGATGACATGCCTATTCAGTTGGATCATTAACACACATATATGTATAAATATATGGGTCTATATTAAAAGCATGAAACTGCTTTTGAGTGAACACATATTCATCAAACTGCATTTAAGCGATAAGGTGATAATGGCTTTTAATTTTAATTTTTTACAAAGGGCCACATGAATTTTTTCACTAGGAAAAAATTAGATTATGTGGCTGTTCCCTATTTACAGGTTTCACGTATTATGTGTCGACTTTTATGTAGTCGCACATATGCGCCTTCATTGTAATCAACCCTAAATATATATATATATATATATATATATATATATATATATATATATATATATATATGCAGACATCTATCCCTGTGACTGCCCATGTCTACCCTTGGAGTACCCCAGTGTCCATAGCATATCTGCAGCCAGTACTGCCTTTCTATTCCTGTTCAAATCTATGGTGTTATATATGGCTAACCTGACCAATTGTTTATCATTGGTAGCCTACTGTCTCCAGACATCACCCACCTACAACTATGGTTTGCTCTTTTCATAAGTGTATTCATGTGTGCCAGAGGGGCAGAAGGTTAGACAACATCAGCTGTGCTGAAAATAAGATTTTGGGTAGTCAGGGCCCAAGAGTTGCACCTCTTGGGGAGAGGGGTACTTACTAGACTCCACAGGGCTGCACATGGTAAACAGTAGCTCATGGGAGTGGTGTTGTGGGTGGGTGTAATCAAGCAGCACAGCAATGGTGGAAGCATTTCACTGACACAATAAGGTAAGCCTGCAAGAAGACACGAAGAGGTTTTGATCATTGGGTCAGGGACGTACATCCCAATGTGAACATCACAGATGCTAAGAAATTGTTAACATCCCATATGGGAAAATGAAAGTATGGTAACAATATTTGGAGCAGTGGACGCAGTATCTGGAAGTGGACATCTGCCTTGTATCCCACAGGAAGTTCAGGCAGGTTAGTAACCATGCCACATTTGTACCTTTGTCCATACAAACTGTAGGGAGAATATTAATACTGCTGCCTGTATTTTCCCATAGGCACATCATATACAGAGGGAAACCAATACAGATAGGTGTATATTGCATGTCTGTGTGTGCCCACTCAGTGTTTGCTTGGTTACCATAGGGCCACACATTGCAGAGGTAATCAGATTCACTCTGTTGTGTCCTTCTTTTTGTACTCATAGGCCAGCACAGAGCAACAGAATCACCTGCACATGTTAAGATAGGCCAACAGACTGAAGTCAACACTTATGCAGGCTTTAGTGATGATGTCAACACACACAGACTGAGCCACAAATTGAAACTCAGTGTCTCTCTTCTACCTGGTTCTACAACTATTCTTCAAGAAGAAAGTGTGGCATCATTCACACCTATCCTACATACTACAGTGCATGATTACTTACTATCCATGGCCCATCCCTGGCTGAGAACACCATCACTGCTACCCCTATGGCACTGAAAGCTTATGAGAACACTCCATCCAAAATTAGTGTACCCATCATATGGTAGTCTACAAGTGGTTCTTGTCACCATCCAATGTCACAGCCAGCTCAGTTAGAAGATGTGCAGGGCTATATTACTGGCACAGTCTGCAGCTATGCAAAAATGGAGATGATTGGTGTGCTGCATTCCTTTTGTTGGGATGTCATGCAGCATTACTAATGCTATTTTAAGACAATGGAGTCCAGAGATGATGCTGATGATAGGCACCTGATGCTATGATAGGTCTCCTGAGGTCTATAGGCACATGACATTGCCATGACTACTGCCATGCAGAGAATAATAAGTGCCATTAGCAATGCCCTATCTAGCAGTATTGTCTCTTGCCATGCATATACACAGGTGGTCATGTGGGTAGGAAATCATTGGGACCAGAGTCTACACCTGGGTTACAAGGAGTTTCACATTTTTGCCACCCCATGTTGAGGGTGGCCATGACAGAGATCCTCTAGTGGCAGGACCCAACACCAGCAGACCTCAACTGGCCATATTCTATGAATACCAGCACTTAAGTGTAATGGAGCTCTCTTTTGCTGCTATGATTGGTCAAGAGAGTGGCCACAGAGTGTAGTCATAACACTGGATCTCCCACCCAGAACACAGAAAAAATAACTATGATGTCTATTAACCCCTTCAAGAAACCCTAAACTTTACCTCTAGCAACCTGCATCCTCCTAAAGATTGCATTGACAACCATGTGTCATTGTGTCCTTATACATCTATGTATATGCTGATGGCTATCACCCACATCACCGTCTCTTTTGTACATTGTATGCGAAGATGTCTGATGTACATTATGACTCAACTATATACTGCTCCAGCATAAGCTTTAACCAACACTGCATACCTTGTTTTGTTCTATGTGATACTGCACTGCACCATACTGTATACATGTCAAGGCTCATACAGCTGTACTAGATGCTGCCACTTTGTCTGGACTGCCATATACTGCACATGTTTCTTTTGTGGGAGTAGTGGTAACTTCTGGTTACCATCTTTTGGCATAATTGTCATTGCTGCTGGAGGATGCTAATGAGGTAGTTGTGACAGTTCCTGATGGCAGGGGTCAAGAGGATCAAAATTCCTGGTGATCATTTTAGACAGCAAGCAACATGCCACAAATGGCTTGCAGTCTATGGCAAGGCATAATAAAGTTTATCCCCAGACAACTCTAGACATTGGAATCAGGCCTTTATTTATCAGAATACACACTCTGTGATGTTTCTACTTTCTGCAGGATAGTGCTATACTGCATTTTGTCGATATTTTATCATTCTCAACTGGTGCCAGCAATCAGGGTCCAGGTGGCTATTTTATTTCATCTGTAGCAGAGTAGGAACATTAGTGGGTGACACGTGTATGCACTGTCCATAGATGTAGTTCTGCCGCAGTATTAGTATGCTGGACGTTGCAAAGTAAGCCACGTGTGGGAATCACGGGCACTGTTTCCATAATGTACTGGCACATTGGTTATCAGCCTCTGCATACTGCACACTTTGTGGCAGTCAACAAATGGTAGCCATTCCTAGTGACATTTTACTGTCCATGGACATAATATGATATATTGCCACATGTGTGCAGTCTCTAGATCCCGATACTTCAGGTAGCTGGCAATGCACAGAAGCCACACATGGTGGTGGTAGTTATTCCCATGCTGTGTTAGAGAAACACACATATAATCATACACAGGTGTAAGTAATATATCATTAAATGAGCTGAGTATAATGCATGCCAGAGCCTGTAATATAACCAACAGAAATGGTTAGCATTAAACCAATTTTAAAGCAGAAACAATTATGCTTGAGATAACTCTTATTATTTTAATTTATAATTTTAACTATTTTATTGATTAATTGATGGTGTTTTTGATTAGTTAGGATGTGTCTTGTGAATATGTTGAAATGTATTTAACTGGTTGCACATTTTATTTATTATCACACTGAAGAAGGATTGAGTATCTGAGAGCTTTGTGTTGTAATAAAGGACTTTGACATTGCTAAGCTGCTGTTTTTTTTTTTTTTGATTAGTGCCTGTACTATACCAGCTGTGACCCTGTTTGCTTCTGAAGGGTCCATGTAGATAGAATGGTGATAGCAACTCATACCTTGATACCCACTAGTATAGGAAGTCTATGCAGTCCTCCAAATCCAGTTTGAGGACCATATATGTCAGGCTTGTCCCTAGAGCACCATTTTGCCAACATATTTGTTCTGCCAGTTTCTGCTGAGTTAGCTCATGCTTTACAAGTCTTTTTTTTGGTCACACCGCCTGCTGCTTCACTGCTACCCTGTGCCGAAAGGTAGTGGGCACTTATAGAATTCAAATACTGCTGCTGCAAGTGCATTTGTCAATTACAAATCTTCAAGTCCAGGTGCATGTTTTAACATTTTACTCACACACAATTCATTGTGGGCCCTTATTTGCATCCTGTTATGACTCATTAGACTGAGTCCCGTTATGTGCATGTTATTATACAATCTTTTGCATTCCTCCTATTTTCTACACCGTTTGCTTGTTTACTTCCAGTACTAGCTGGTTCTATGATCTACATCAAACCTGTTAGTTTTGACTTTAGGCAAAATAGTGTATCGTGTACTATACAACATGAGTATGAGAACTAGGCTCTGTAATTAACAGTGAGAAAGCTATAGAATGAATCTCTGTGCTGTTCAACAAAGTACCTTAATTGGTTGTCCTACATACAACCATACACCTGTTTGCTCCCACGGTGCAAACAATTCTACATTAACCAAAGCTGATTAATGTAGATGTAACTTAGAATCTATCCGAGCAAACATGATCAATATGTTCAGAGAAAAAAATTATTTGTATTTAATAATTTATGCTAAATCAATACATTCAGTCAGAACCACATTATCCAGTGCCTCAAACAGAAAATTAGTCTGTGTTCAACTCCCAAAGGGATATTCTGTCCAAGCACTGCTGTGTTACAATGCTTTCCATGGTAACTCCACAGACTAAAATTCATTAATAATATATGTGTAACATGTATAAAAGTCACTTGAAATGAAAGCATCAGCCTTGCTTCCAGTTTCTTTGATCTAATCCTTTTTCTGTTTATTTAAATATCTTTTGATTTTTACAAGTACAGAGTTTTTTATGTGATCATATACTCTGCAATTTTAGTGGCAAGATGATGAAAGAGTGCATACAAGCTGCAAAACAAGTCTCCTTCGTACTTACCTGGCATTACACCTCCCACAATTATCAGTCACTTGCTTTCATTTAAAAAAATGAGTTTTCAGTCCATATGAAAATGCTGACTAAAGACCTTATTTTCAGAATTTTGTGGTCTTTTATTGGCAATAAATGACATTATTTCAAATATTTCTTAATACATTTTGTCTACCTGTAGAACATTAGCTTTAATTTAACATTGATGTTACCATAGAAATTGGACTACAATAAGTAACAGTATTCCACCTGTCAACTTTATTCCAAGTATAATTGTGAGAATGCCGGTGTTTCTTAAGTCCTCACTTTATGAGTTTCAGTCCTGTTTTATATTGTGATAATGCTATTCAAAAATCCTAATTACCTGCCTGTACAGCCATAACTTCAATGTCAGCATAGTTACTGTGCAATCAGAACTCTCTTTATGTGTAGCATTTCACAAATTTGGAAATCACTTGCACAAGTCATAGAATGCTGATTGACTGCTGCAGAAAAAAAAGCAATTGTTTAAAATTGGATACAGTGACACAGTCATTGCAGCGGGGCTTTGTTTCTCCATCCAAGGTGCAGTAGCCTTAGACTTGAATACTACACGTAATACCTTAATAGACAGGTGCAGGGAGCACAGACCAATGAATAGAGAATATGAAGTTTATTGCCTTCTACAGAAAACTATTTGTGTAAATTTTTTAAAACAGCCTATTTTTGTACTAGACAAATGTTACAGGTTAGGATTTTCACTTTTGGATGTTGACCTTGTGAGATTCTCTTGTACTGTATTTTTTTAAAGTCACATGGATAATTCAGATGTAGCAGATATTTGTTCAGACAAATAGCCTCAGTCTATATCCAATTAGCTAGGGAGCTGACACACTACCAGGGTAGCATGCCAGTACTGCAACAGGTGAGATATTGGCATAGTGTACCAAAACTGCCTGTAGACAGTTGCCAGTTCAGTGTACCTTGATATTCCATCAATATTGTAAATCCTTTATTCTGGCAGCATCACTTTTTCATAGTTATTGTGCAGCATTGTTGCTGTCTTCTGCTGTTTGATTTGTTGCACCGTACTGCTAGCTGTCAGTCTACTCCACCTGCAATGTTTCAAATGGGATGTGAGCTCAGTGCTTCTGTTATCTTTGGAATAGTGGACCAGTGTACCAGATGATATTATCATCAGCTTTTAGCTCTGTGAGCTTTGCAGCATCTGAATTTGCTACCACTTCATTTAATGATTCCACTAAAGTTGACAGCTATCTCTATATAGTGCCAAAGTTAATTCACAAATCAGTATGCTAACACCATTCTCTACAGTGACCACCAGTTTGGCATTATAACAAGATGTGCAGTTGGCAGTCAGTATAGTCTGCCTCCAGTTTCTACATTTAGATTCAGGCAGTGAATGCCAGCATTCCTTTCTGATAAGTATCAGTCCAGTGCATTAAAGTGGTGTCCAGAAAGCTGATGGAGCAGTGAGCCTGCTGCATCCTTGTATACAAGCCTTGTCCTGCTGGGCTCCTTAACTGGACATAAATACATGCTATTAGAGCTCTTAGTCTTAGCTGGATATCTGCCTTATATTTAAGAAACTATGGGCCTAATTGCAAAAGACTTGTTCTCAGTCTAATTGACCGCTTACACTGACATCAGGCTGAGAGCATACCTTTTGGAATCTGGCTCCCAAAGTAAGTCTGTTCATAGATAGGCTTTACGCCAAGGTTAAGTCACTTACACTAAGAGCAACTCTTATGAAATCTGGCCCTATGTTTCTATCTGAATCATTTCTATATCAGTTGAATATATCCTTCAGCATTCTTTTAGAATCATATAATATGGTGTGTCCCATAGTGCTGTATCTAAACTGCATTAAATAAGCCTCACACCGCAAAACCACACACCACACAAATAGCAAAAGCAGTACTCTGGCAGTGGTCTTGAAAAAAAAAAAAACTTTCAGCACTGCAAAGCAGGTAGCTATGCCTTCTTTTTCTCTTTACCAAATATGATCACCTCCTGACAGTACTGTACCTTGGGAGAAGGGTCATAGGCCCATTACAAAGACCTTGTGCCCAAAAAGACATGCTACCTTACTATTTTGCTTCATTGAGACTATTTTTTTTTCAATTAATTTTGCTAAACTGCATATTTTGTAGCAGTCCTTTCCTAAACTAATTTTCATGGAAGTGATTTCTGACTTTCTGAGGTACCACCTATTGGCAGTTAACTAACCAAACAGATTGCTAGCAGTCTGGACAAGTAACTGAATGGTTGTTATACTGGTATAGAATGGCTTGTTTACTGGTATCCAACAGTACTGCCACGAGGCTAGTAGATAAGAGCAGGCTTTTCTCTTCTACTGTGCTGGAATTTCTTAGGCATACAACTAGCATATTGGGCAGGGAGCTGCCTACAGCTATTGTTAGCACAGCTGACTACTAATCTGTTAGCTACCACAGATATTGCTGGAAACTTTTACTTGTAGGAGTTTATAGGTACTCCTATTGGAAAACGGACTACTGACTAGCCTGTGTTCCTACAGGACAAGTCCCTGCTGTCCTAACCATTGCACGGACATTGACTCATAATTAACTAGAGTTCATTGCCTGAAAATTAGAATTGCTGTTGTGTACATCATGTAATTAATATATATATATATATATATATATATATATATATATATATATATATATATATAAAATTAAGGGGGTATGGGGGTTTGTCCCCACATGTGGTGTACAGTGGGGCACCTCTACAAACTCTCATTTAAAGTATGCAAGTGGTCTTTATGTGTTCTCAGTTGGTTGTGATTCAACAGTTGGAATTTGAATGATTGCGCCTTATCACTGCAATGGGGTAACAGTATGGGCACTTATTATAGTCAATACTCAAAATGCAGTGGCTTTTCTTGAGTTGATGTTTACTTGTACAGGCACTGCTAGAGTGCATGTAATATCACAGTCACCATTAAAAACATTGATTTTTTACGGTCAACGAGTACTTCATAAACTCTGAGTATCACTGCCAGGCAATGTCTAAAATTAGTCCTTTTTCAATTGGTGTGTTGCCTCAGTAATCAAAATCCAATGCATAAAAAAATAAACAGGAAAACTGATCTTGAGTTTCTCAGTTCAACCATAGCATGTAACTGTTCAACACCCAGCCTACTAGGCTGCCAGATTACTATGTATTAAGGCAGCTGCTAAGCCCCTATAACAATGGGGTAAGGCCAATACTAAAATCATTACTGAAAAGCTACAAAATCAACCATTTTGGAAATACTAGGTGCAATGAACTAGTAATAAGTGGAGACCTTTGGGTCATTTACATTATAAGTAAAGTGTGACTTTCTGGTATGAAGAATTTGTACTCAGCCAGAGCCATTGCTTGTATTTTGAACTGATAAACGAAGCTCGATCATGCTAGTAGCATATACTATAGCATTACTTGAAACTGGATGGTACACTAGTCCAGGCCGCTGACTGAACGCACTTTGGGGAGAAGAGTGATGGAATCAGATTGAGGAGGATCCTTTTAATTAGACTGGCACCTAAGTGAAAGCCTAGACAACAGCAGCCAGATGAAACGCAAAAGCAAATCACCACTGCTTCCAATTATGAACTTCTCTTGACTTGGTAATCAAATGTGCAGTCAGCCATTTTTTTATTTTCACATTTGTAAGTTGTTTTCACAATCCCTACACAGTCCACCACGTTTAAGTGTTCTGTCAGTCATCTTCACATTAAGGCAGTAAGGACCAATGGTCATCCTGCTATAATATCATCTTGAAGGGGAAGACCTTTCCTCTTCGGTCCATTGTTACCTCCAACTGCCCTGTACAATGAATATGGATGCTATTGCAGTCTGTAATTCTATTTTACCACATGCATAACTAAATGCATATGATCCACATGTGCCCCTCTCTCTCTCTCTTTTTTTTTTTTTTTGCATAAGCTAGCGCTTTGAACCGACACCCAAAAATAAATAAATAAATACACAAATAAATAAATAAATAAATAAACAAAATAAAATAAAATGCTGCTCAGCATAGCTGTCAATCTCTTATCTCAATATGGTCTCCAGAAAGTTAGTTGAGCAGTGAGCATGCTGCATTTTTAGTTTCCTGCTTGCCACTTTAACTAGATACAAGTGCATGCTACTAGATAACTTAGCTGGATACAATTATATACCCAAAATCAGGGACCACTGGAGTGATCCTCCGGGTGAATTTTCTATTTCCCATCCACTCATCAAGGTTCTTCTTGAAGAGGGCCAGTGAAGTGCTCTGCTTGACATGTATGGGAAGTCTATTCCATAGCATGGGCAGTCTCTGGGTTATGAACCTGTCCCTCCAGTACGTTCTGTTGATTGTGGTAATGAGGATGAGGTCTCTGGAGCATGTGGTGTGGAGGGATTGGGATTTCTTTAGATATAGCATTTCTAACAGAGTTGGGTCAGACATGGCTTTGTAAGTCAAGCACAGATCGCCTCTAAGTAGTGATATGAAACAGAGAATAGTTGGAGTTGTTTGAGTCTGTCCATATAGGACACATGTTTAAGGCTTAGGATCCTTTTTGTGGGGTACTTTTGTGGCTTCTCCAGTTGTTGCAGGTGTCTAGTGAGGTACATCCCAAATGGGGCATTGTACTTGATGACTGGCCTAATGAGGGAAGAGTAGAGGGAGACAATGACCTCTTTCTTCCTGGATCCAAAACCCTTAGTAATGAGATGTGCCACAAAGAAGGAATTTCTGACCACAGTGGCAATGTGGTGGTCAAAAGAGAGGTTGCTGTCAACCTGTGTTCCTAGATCTCTTATAACGCCTTCTGTGTTCAGTGGACTATCATTGATGTGGTAATTCAAGGAAACCAAGTTTTTCCCAAGGGGGATAACGACACATGTTGTGGCATTGATCTTAAGGCCATGGTTCTGGCACCAATCGTTCTCATTGAGACCTTTCTGTAGGATGTCAACATCACTTGGGGAGTTAATAATAGCTCTCAACTTGAAATTGTCTGCAAACTTTGTAAGCCAAAGTCACTTTGTGTTGGCCTAGACTTCAGAGAAGTAGATACCAAACAGGAGAGGACCCAGGACTGAACCCTGTGGGACTCCACTCTTGACTGGTCAGCAGTCTGACTTGGAGTCAGCTACTTTTACACTGTGGGTTCTATCTGTGAGTCAGTTTGCAACCCACCTAGTGATATAAGGGTTGATGCCTAGCTTGGTGAGTTTTTCTATGATTCCTGAGTGGGGAATGTTATCAAAGGCCTTGGCCAGATCAAGGTAGGCTATATGAACCACCTTGCCTTCATCCACAGCTCTGTTGACTAACTCAAAGTCGACCAAGTTGAGCAGGCATGATCTACCCTTCACAAAACCAAACTGTGTGGGATCCATAGTTTAGAAATTCCCTATATCCTTGTTTATTAGGTCTACGATGATGCATTCCATAGCTTTGTATATCAGACTCGTCAGGCTAATGGGGCGATAGTTCCCAGGGTCTGTAGTTGCTCTTTCTTTGTGGAGAGGATGACTGTAGCAGTGCGCCATTCAGTAAGGACAAAGCATGAGGTGAGGCTGTGATTGAACAGGCCACACAGGTGAGGTGCCAGTTCACTCTGTAGTTCATGTAGAACACAGCCAGGGATATTGTCAGGTCCCATAGAAGCTGTATTCTTGGCCTAGGACAGTGTTGTTTGAACCTGTGCAGCAGGAATACTGGGTGCCTAGCAATCTACTGGTATTGTGATTAGTCCTTTGATGGGGAGAGGGGTAAAGTTGGTACTGAGTCTGTCGGCCAGATTGTTGTCGTGCACCTAGTTGCCAGATTAACAGGTTTTAAAAAAGTGCACTTTCCGATGGCATAAAGTCTGGAACTCAGGTGCCTGTGTTTATTAGAGACAACAATCTTCTGCAAATTCTCAAAAAGGCAAAAACACAAATTTAAAAGAAACAAGCCTAAAATATGAGGCAAAATTAGGGCTATTCTGCAAACTTAAGGACAGTTGTGCAGTATGCTGCTCAGTCCCCCTCCTCCTCCTCCCCTCTGACACCCACCTTCCACCTTGAGCCTCTTTGCCTGTACTGCAGACAGAGCATCTCCTTCAGCAAACATCATTCTACATGTTTTCAGTTATGATGCACATATACAGATGTTCTATTGTACTGCTAAGGGAAAAGTGTTAGCCTATCACCTTTACAATACTGAGTTATGAGCCTCCACAGATGCTGAATAAGAAGGTGTTCACTCTTTTCATGTTTATAGAAACATTACTTTAAGACCATGTTGACAGACGGCCTAACCTTCATTCTCAAGTCTCCTACCTTCAGCTGATGTATTTAATGAGAACTGCAATGTCTTCTAATGGAAAAGGATGAATAGTTTTTGTGTGGCAAGCAGATTTTTGCATGATCCATCTAGGATCCTAGAAGTATATGTTCCTTATGTATATATATCAAAAACAGCTAATGCCTTTGTAGTGTAAGAAGTAAGAAAGTCATGGTTATTGACTTGGCAAAGTAAGAACATTTAACTTGTCCAGATTAATTAATGTAAACGTGTAGTAAGTTTACCAAAAGGCCAAACAATACAGCTGAGGTGAATTTTGAATCTGGTCATCATAATGACATTTTTGCATAGATTTTATAATATTTACCTTTCAGTATCCTTTCTGTCTTAATAAATTATAAAATAATGATTTTTACCCAACTGTTTGCACATAAACCTAATGCAGGGAGTCGACTTCTACATATATTTCAGTTCAACATTATATAACTTGTTTCATGTCATTAGATATGATCTATTACTCAGAGTATTCTTACAGTAAATGCAGCTTGTATTTTCATTAGTGAAGAACAGAGACTAATCCATATGTTTTCACTACAGCACTTTCGAGAGTTGCTGAATCTCTCAAAGGATTGCTTCTCAAATGTACACAAATGGGAAATCCTGAATTCTGAAGAGAAGCCCTTTTGTTTCAGAAATTGCAGCTGTTTTCATAACTATGGAATAAATGTCATAAAGTGTAAATATAATATAATCTGGAAACCATTTTACATGAGTGCATTAATCAGGAAAAAACAGCAAGAGTATAAAATTACTGTCATTGAAGAACCTGGTGTATTTCTTTTTTCATGTTAAAATGATTTAGTAACCGTCATACAGTAAATTAAATCAACAATATAAGAGAGGCGAGTATAAATAATTACCATGGAGGTTGTCATATCATATTGCTTTTTTTCCAATTAAACCACATTGTTTTATAATTTGTTACATCAGAACAGCCTACAGGACTTGTCTTACAGCTGCTGCATCCAGCTGTGATGCAATAATAACAACTTAAGGGGAACACAAACAGCAGCTAAGCAGAGAATCAGGATCTCACCTTTTAGATTAATATGCAGGCTATTAGATGCATGTGTTTGCTGCAACAACATTGGGTCCTTGTTCTTTGTAAATGTATCATCTTATTAGTTGTTTCCTGTAGTACATTGTGCTGAAAATAAACATAAAATATACTATATTGTTGGAACCATGACAAACGAATGTGCTTCTTAAAAGGCTACGTTTAATGTAGTTGTAGTTTCTTTACTCAGCATCTTGCTGCCATCTATAAAATACTAAGAAATTCTTTCTTTAGCATCGTCCTACACATTTATTTAGTGGGCTAATAATTTTGGGGTATCCTCCACCACACTAACAATCAGTCCTTCTCCCAGACATACTATGGGAGCATTTGTTCCCCTCCAGGTGAGGCTGTACTCCATATTCATTTCTGTTTGGGGTAACAGTCAACTGCTGGGAATACTACTTCCATTAATAATGCATTAGAGTTTTTGCCTTATGTGTCAGCTTGCCTGATATACCCACTGCAGTGTTCAAGTGGATGATATGCAGTGGAAATAGTGCTGGATAGCTGCTCACTTCTGCAGCCAGTGTAAGCTAACAGATGTCCTGCTTTAAAGAGACAGGCTGTTGTACATGGTCCTGCAGTCTTAACCACTGAAATCACTGCACACACATCTGCCTCCAGACTTATACAGTTGGCATGATATTTAAGGATGTGAGCTGTAGTGAGCTGTAGTTCCTGTGGTAACCATCATTTGCCTACTGCTTGACCTTGAACATGTTTTCTGTAGTGGGGGGGCAGCCCTAAAAAGGGACTGTGCATCAACTGGGTCTTCCTGGTTAACAAATAGCAGGTATCCCACCCCAGTCCCCATGAGAAGTGAATCAGCTCTGCCCCTTCATTCCTCTCTACCATGTCAGCAACAGGAGATGTATAAGCCATTAATTGAACTCTGGTTCTGCCAGGTCATAGTCAGGAATTTGTCTCTGTATGCTAATGGTATTGGTTTGTGCCATGAAAGAAATTATAGACAAGAGAAAAAAACTATTAAAATAAGGGACATAATAGATTATTAATATGCACTGTATACTGTGATACTAGGAGACAGATTAAAAAAGAATGCTTCAAACAGTGCAGCATGCTGACAAAGAACATCAGTGCATCAGCAGTGGACATGATTCAAAAACTTGCACTAAAACATAACAAGCAATTATGTAAACAGTGTAGGATAATTAAGGATGCATGCCAGATTCCAAAAGACAATGGTCATGCCTAATGCAACTTAAACACAGTACTTCACTGACAACTCTATGAAAGCACTCAGCAGAGCCCATATCTGTTTTATCTTAACGTCACTATATTCCGCAGATTAATTTGGAATCCTGAGGAGTCTACAAACCATACAGCAAGCTGAAGTACTGCAAACCATAATAGAGGATGATCTGTAAATGCATCATAGAAGGCAGCTAACTAGGTGTTGTACCACCAGGAAAAATAGATAAATAGATGCAGATTAGACAGAGAGTTGGTGCAGGTTATGTGCACAGCATGTGCGCCCCTCATATATGCTTGTAGTCTGTGAGGTAACCCAATATCCACAGAAACAAAAGTGTGTCTGAGTTTAGGTATACTGGCCTCTAGGACAGTGTATTGTAGTGCAGGATCTATATTATAACAAAGAATGATCAAATGATCGAACACTGTTATATTGTCCCCTAAACGTCGAATAGCCAAAACATTTTCTCATGGAAAAAAAATTGCTAGTCCCAAAAAAAAAAATAAGAACACTAAACACTAAATAAAGTGGGGGACTGTGCCCCCACACCCCCTTACTTAAATATACCAACTCCAAGATTGCACTACAGTGGAGGAAATGGCACAACCCGGGCAATGGCCCCGAGATTTTTTTTCCCTGGGAAAAAAAAAATCACTGTTCCGGCCATTTGCTGTTTTGCCCATTCGATGTTTAGGGGTTGATGTAACAGCATTCAATCATCTGATCATTCTCTTTTCTAAAGTAGACCCGTAGTGCACATCTGGATGTTTTCAGACATCTGTTCAGTGGCATATGGGAGATGCTCTTGGGGTGCCCCAGATAGCTGTCAGTCACATCCTCTCACATTTCCTAATAGCTATGTGCACTAAGGTGGATGATTACATCCACGTCGTGACAAGACTCATGGATTGAAGAACTACCATGCAGCAGTTCTATACCATATCCAGTCATATCCATGGTGCAGTGGACTACACCCAAGTCCCAATTACAACATTAGATGCACCTGATGCTGAATGGTACATCAGTAGAAAGGGGTGGTCATTGTTCAATTGTCAGGTGGTGTGCTTAGCAGATGGAGTCATTATCATTATCATAACAAAACACCCTGGTAGTGTGCATGATCAAACAATATGGAGGGATAAAGGTCTAAGGGCCGTTTTTCAACAAGATGAAATACCTGAGGGACTACTACTGGGTAAGTATCGGAGCACTGCTATTATGGAAGTAGCATCTAGACCTGTCAACATTAGGCATGAAGACAACATATGTGTTAACTCCTTCCAACAAACAGGTGACTGTGGTTATCTAGTTATCCACTGGAGCCTTAGCTAATGACACCATAGAGAGCCTCATCAACCTGTAGTGAGATTTGTTACAACAGCGCACACATTGGGACATGAAACATCATTGAGAGCATGTTTGGTGTGCTCTGAGTGCAAACTTCAGATGTATGAACACATCCAGGTGTGCACTACAATACACAACAGAACACACATCACAGATGGCTACTGTGTGTGCCATGCTGCACATGATAACAGCAAAACAAATGTATCAGCAAAACATAGTGGCTTTCCAGTCATAGGTGTGGGTGACCTACCTCAAGGACCCCTGATGTTTAAAGATGCCATATCACAGCTGTCAAGGATTATCAGGAGGACACAGGGTTGAGAAGCCATAGGCATGGGCCACAGAAGATGAGGCCATATGTCTTAGCTCAAGCAACACAGCAGCATCTGACACACAGCTCTGAGTCATGACAAACAACCCATAAGATGGAGACAGACTAAACAGTGATGTTTACATATTATCCCACAACAGTTTCACAGTCGACAACTAATGGAAACAATTTTTATGTCTACACTGAACATCAAACATACAAAGCATAAGGTAGGCCAGTAAGAACATATACACAGTACTGAGCCACAATTAACTAAAATTACACTAAAAAACAAAAAAGCAGAGCCACGGCAGTACTGACTGAAAACACTGAACTTTACTACTGCCTCTGGTACCTTGGCCAAATTGCCCTCATGGAATAAATTAAACATCACCAATGCAGCCTTTTATATACAAATCAATTTGTGCAACATAATTATTTAATTTACTTGCCTAATCAAAAGTGCTCAAATGATTCCCACACAACAAAATACGCTCCCAATACACTTACCACCGTTTTAATACAAGACCATTGTTTGTCAAAACATCTGAAATATATTAACTTCACAAGGTTAACCAACAATACAATTCAATGCAATACAACTTCAAAAACATATATCATATATTACGATTTTTCTCCAAATTCATACCATTAGGTTGCATGGTCCTAAAATTAATAATGTATCTGGTTTCCATTCATAACAATTTATGTGCAAAATCACTTCCCTGATAAAAATACACAGAACTCAGAGGAAACTTCAACACAAAAAAAACTGTCTGCAAGGTGCATCTCCATAAGGGACCACACAGGCAATTATGTGGAATGTGGAATGTGTGCACAACAGTAGGAGTTATTGACAGGTAGGATATCATCATACAGATAAGTAGCATGGAGTGTTACCCATCAAACAACAGCTGTCACAAATAATCTAGGCCCATCATGTATGGGAAGGTGTCAACAAAATTATAGCTAAAAACATGAGTTGTACACTAATATTGATGATGTGCAAGAATGTGTTACTACATGGTAAAACCCTTACAGCAGTATGTAGTATGAGTAATTACAAACATCATAAGGACCTGCTAGAAAGGAAATAAAACACAAAGAAACATCACATCCCATGCCTGCTATGGAATGTCACACAGAAGGCAATGCTATGATGCACAGTTTATAGCTGCAACATGACTCAGTTACAGGTAATAATATGTGCAAAGATGCAGAGCATCAATGACAGTGACTGGACAATGGAACATGCATCAGTGTTGGGAATACAGCAAAACAGGTAAATAGATGTGTGCAGAATCAGTCAGATATATGGAGGCACATATGGGAAGTCCATGTCAGCATGATGACTGAAAATAGAAACAGGTACAAAGAAATGAAGTGTGTTCTGTGGGTGAGGCATGTGCATTACTATATTAAAATGCCATAAGTGGCACAGGTATGCATACAGAGATATAGTTGCTCATGTGTGAAAGACAGACAACAGGGAAAACCGCATTGCAACAATCAATGATGGATGGCAAAGATGACATTCTGTTAACCATAAAAATTACTATTTGTCCACTAACAACTAATGCAAACATGAAACTATGCTGCCACATATAGAATTGCTGTCATCAATATCTGTACTCACATATAATAATGACAAAAAAGTGCTACATATCACAACTTGAAGCTAATCACCTGGGTCAGGTAAATCATCACAAAACCTGTGTGACATCAGACATTTCAACAACAACTTGCAGATTAATTAGGCAGTAGCCAGCACAGCAGTCATTATTGCCAAAGGATCAGAATGACACAACAGGACACACATTGCATCAAATGTCAGCATTACTCTAACTCAGTCTAGGGCACCCACACTGGTGGCTCACACCATGGTCCTGGTGTCCCTGCCATATCTGGAAACACTCTGGTCATGGGGCTTTAGTGAGGAGCTGGATGTTGTGACACTAGTATGATGGGGTGCAGTGTGGGTAGGAGCATGACTGTGATGTCACAGTCTGGGTATGACTGCTGGGCTCACAGTTGAGTGATCTACAGCAGATGCATGTGTGCATGTTGCACATGTGTGGGTGTAATAAGAGGGATCTGCCTCTCCCACTGCAGGTAATCTGCTTAGTACAGTTTGGGTATGTAACACCCAGTTAGTACTATGGCACTGCTCTAGGACCACTATAACAAATCATTCAACAGAATGTGCAACAGGTGAATGCTGTCATGCTTTATAGTCAGTACTGCCCTGACTTCTCCATGTCCGCGCTCCTGACCTTCATGTAACACATACAGCTGATGTGCTACATGATCGGTGGCCTGGGTAAGTTCATATCAGTCACATCCATGACAGTGCTGTAAATGCTTAATTGCCTGTAATAGTATGTGTGCACCCTCTGACACATGTCCATGCACATCAGCTACACTCCCACATGCAGTTCGATGAGCAGTATTGGTCCATCATGGGGAGGAGTCACCATCATTACTTGATTCTATATGGGACAATGGGTCATCATGTTTGCCATCTGATGTTCTTACGTGTAGTTTCAAGGACAATGTCTTGTGATGATGCATCTGTGGGTTAAATGGCACAAAAACATCAACATGTGAGTACACTCCGCAGTCATGACAGGAGGCAGAGGCACAGCAATCCATGGATCACACTAACAGGATATGGATACACTTATGTGACGTGTTGCTGCTGTGCAGATGTTGCTCAATTGAAACAAACAAACAAAAAAAATCACACATTGCTAAGAGAGTTATATATGTATTTTGTTGTTAATATAATAGGCTGTAACACATTGGGCATCCACATTAGGTGTGTTTCCACATTCATAGCATAATTTTGCTACGTAAACACAATTATAACAATACTTTAATAATCGTGAATAAAGTTCCTTAATGAGAAATAGTGTATACTGCAATGTAATGTAAGTTAGGCTATATCCAGGAACACTTGCATCAATGCCTTCCTGTGGTTTCCAATGATCTTGACTGGTGGCATGATGTGAAGTCAAGAACACCATTATTTCATACAGGGGAGGCAAGGTCGGCCCACCTCCAGTGTTTTTTCTTACCCTCTCGTAGCTATGGAGTCTGTTGACTGCACAGAGCATCATGTCAGAACATTGTCACCAACAGGCCTCCCTGGATCTACTGTGACCACCAACAGCACTGATCATGTTTGTTGGGTCTGTCCACACTTCATTCTGCCAGACAGTATTGCCTGTCCATCCAAGAAGGTTGTAGCCATGGTGGCACACAGCCATGATTATAATTTCATTATCACTGTGTGATAAATTGTCTCCCCTACTTCTGAGTGACATCTGGAAGACAAAGTGATATGCACATGTTATACTTATGTAGGAGTCCAGATTGACATGACAATGTTATGTGTCAAACATATGGCAACTTAATTGCTCACCTCTCATTTACAATGGAAAGCTATGCAAAACAAACAGTTTCATGTACATCACTTTTATGTACAAGTAATCAGAATGAAAGTGAATAACATGTCTGAATATGTAATCCATAAGGATTAATAACATCATCACATCTACCAATCCAGTTAAAGTTTTAGTATAGGTCATATGTGGGATTTGAACTCATGTCAGTGGAGAATATGCCACAAGCCCAGTACTATAGCAAGTGCACTGCCACAGTTGCATGCATCTCCAAACAGGATAAGCATGTGTACCCCAAGAATGTTGGATGCCTGTTATATACAACTGCAGTCAATGACACACATTATGACAAATGTTTCTGTCATCATATGGTATACAGCACACATAACAGAAGCTATTCACAAATGGTAAAGAAAAAAGCTAGCATATTAAAATAAACTGTTATGTACCCATTGACTACATATCAACAGAATAAACAGTGAATACTCAAAGCCATCCTCATGTTGCTTCCATCAGACTGAATGTGCTAACAAGTACTACTGTATTACTAAGCATCAGGGACAGAGAATCCATAAATTATTCAGTAAACATACATCTTCATTGGAATTCTTCAGTTTCTGTAAACATACACTGTCACTGCAGGTTAATCAAAAAGAAGTACAGACATATTTTCTTTCTGTCTCTATCTATAGTTCACTGATGCTGTTTCCTTTTTATTCATACAACTGCATATGGAGAAAATCTCCTTGTCATTCATGTACATTTACCCATCGGTATGCATATTGTTAAATTCTACCCCCTATGACACAGATTGTAAAGCAGACAATTTACAAAGAATGACTGACAACGTATATAAGTTGATTTATACAGATTAATGATAACTTGGGTATGTAATAATGGCAATCTATTCCACCACAACAGTGCCAGCAGGTCACATCTTTCCTTTGTGCTAGTTGCATATCAGCTATACCTTAATGTGTATAAAACAACAAAGTGGCACTGAGTGAAGAGCCTTCCACCGAAAATCAAAAAATCCAAAGTCCAAAAACAGAGGAAGCTCAACACAGCCAAATGAAGTTTAAAACTTTAATACTGCAGCAAGTAAGCGCTTTCACGTTTCAAGAACGCTTCATTAGACTTATACAACTGCCATAAATTCAAACCATTTAAATATTAACTCAAAACACAGTCAGCCAATCAGAAGTATAAACTAATTAATACAAAATTAACATATGCTAAGAACCACATAACTATAAACCTATTGCATAAGAATATGTCATGAAGGTGCTTTCAAAAATATATATATATGTAAACACAAAATTGCATTCAAAAATACATACTATATCTATAGCATTTTATCTTGTGTTCAATATATTAAGTGAAACTCAACGTAGATGTCAATCAAAAATATAAATTAATTAATGCAAAAACTAACATATGTTGAGAGACACCTGAACTACAAACCTATTGCATATAAATATGTCATAAAAACATTCAAAAATACATATGTAAAAATTATATTTAAAAACACATACTATGTTCATATCTCATCACATTGTATCCTGTGTTCACTATATTAGATTGGAACTCAATGTGTGTATGGACGTGCTGCCAAAAATGGCTTTAATGTTATACGTTCATTCAGATCATGTCCTTTGTGTCCTTGTAATCTTGGGATCCATTTATTTTCTCTTTCTTCTGTATAGTTTCTGATATTTCCTAACCTATTTGATTTTCTTATTAGTTCTAACACCGTGAACTTAAACTTGTGTGATGTACCTTGTTGTAAGACATGACTGGCTAAAGCGTTGGATTCATTTTCTTTATGTATTGCATATACATGCTCCCTGACATGTTCTCTTAAACTTCTATTAGTCATGCCCACATAGAAGCATGAACAGGTCTGACATATAGCAATGTATATGATGTCTCTCGACTTGCAATCAGCATAGAAATTCATATTATAGATCTTACCAGTATCAGGATGTTCAAAATTATTTCTACCCGATATAAAAGTACATTGGTTACAGCTCCTACACGGAAAAGTTCCTATTCTTGTAGAGATAATCCGTCTTGGGCCCTCACTTTCATAGCATAAAAGCCTTTTCAGTGACTTCATATTTTTATGTGCGAAACAGGGTCTTTCACCCACTATTTCCGCTATTTTATCATCTATTGTTAAGATGTTCTAATTCCTCCTAATTATATCCTTTATCTTCATATCTAAGTTGCAATAGGGAATAGTTATTCTCTTATGACTTTTCATGCCTTCAATGTTGTTACTTTTCAATTCATAATTCTTCTTCTGTCTATGTAAATAGGGTTTCCCTCTGGTATCTCTATTTGATTCAACTGATAATAAGGCTTCATTTATCTCCAGTGTATTGTAGCCTCTTGTTTTAAAATTTTCCATTAGTACTTCTTGTGTTTTATTAAATATTTCCTCATTTGTAGTTAGTCGAGAAACTCTCATGCTCTGTCCTTTAACTATGTTAGAAAAAATATGTATTGGGTGCATGCTAGTACGATATAAAATACTATTCCTCCAGCATGACTTCCTAAACATCTCTGAATGCACATCACCTTCATTTTGACATATTTGTACATCTAGGAATTCCATATTTGATTTGGAACTTTTACATTCAAAACTTAAAAATGTCGTAGTCCCATTTATGTATTGAATAAACTCATTGAGTTCACATTCAGTACCTGCCCAAATCAAAAACACATCATCTACAAAACGTTTATAATATTTTATATTCCTGTAAAAATATTCATTTCCTAATATATACGTATCTTCCCAATAAGCCAACACTAAGTTGGCATAGGAATTTGCACAAGGGGTGCCCATGGCCACCCCTTTCATTTGCAGATAATAACTTTCCTTATATACAAAAGCATTATTGTTCAATATTAGATCAAGAAGTGCTAGAATTTTAAAAATCATATTCCTAGGTACTTCTTTTTTAATCAAGAATAACCTCAAATATGCCATTCCAATTCTATTAGGAATCGACGTGAACAAAGAGACCACATCTAGAGTTACTAATAGCTCATCTTCCATGTTGTCTCTATTCTCTAGTATAGTCAAGTAATCACCATATCTCTCAAGAAAATCTTTCGTATCTCTCAATATTGTGCTTGTACCATTTACAATAGGTCTCAATTTTTGTTCAACAAAAATAGAGGCTGGTTCCAATATCCAGCCTCTACCTGAGACTATTGGTCTCATTGGGGGATTAGTTAAAACTTTGTGTATTTTTGGTAACCCCCTGAGTATGGGTATAGTAGGTTGTTCTACCAACAGAAACTTATATAGATCAAAATCAATAGTGCCACAAAGCAGCATGTCATAAAGTTCAGCATGTACTTTTTTATCAATTCATTCAAAGTAGAAACATTCAAAGCACCATATGTTTCATCATCACTCAACATTAAATTCATGTTATTGTCATACATTATTGCATCTAGTATAACAATTGCACCAGCTTTATCCGCTTTTCTAATAACTATTTCAGAATTATTCTGTAGTTCCTTTATACTTGAAAACTCATCATAACTTAAGTTATAAAATTGTGGTTTATTACCACTTCTATATAACTCAAATAAATCCCTTTCACACGCCTTCTCAAAGGCTTCTAGAATAGGGTGACTTACAGGAATAAAAGTAGATGGTTTTGAAAAAACATTTCTTTTCCCTTCTGCAGTGTTACCAAACATTAAACTTAATCCAATTTGTCTTATAAACATTTTTAAATCGACTACTACATCAGTCATGTCTGCAGTCTTTGATGGTATAAATGATAGGCCACGATTCAACAATGACCTTTCTTGCCTATTCAAAACAAGATTAGAAATGTTTACTATTAAATCTTCATTGTAGATTTCAGTACCTTCTTCTGAAACTTGTGTTTCTCTTCGGATATCTTCCGTTTCCTCACCATGCCATGTGGGGACCAGTTCGATTGCACTGGTTTCCGTATGGGTAGCGGAAAAGAAAAAGAGCTGTTCTCAACAGGTAAGTTGACTCCTGTACAAGCCAACTTGCTCCTGGCTCCTAAATCCTTGTGCGCATAACTGCTAATTCGTGGCGCTTCTGTTGAAATTAGCATAATAGCACTAACAGGATTAGTAGCACTTGCAGAGGTTGAAACGCCATAATCAGCCTCCGTTCGTGTGTCAGCATCCTCCTGAACCACTATGCATTCCGACGTCACGATCGTGGGTGTGTCTTCAGTTCCGAGATTTATAGGGTTCATTGTTAAAGCTGTAACAACACTCTCCTGGCAGAGTGGAGTCTTCGTAACATTAGCATAACTATTCTTGTTACTTCTGATATCGATTTTCGGCCATGAGAACACCTGGCCTCTTTGAAAATCGATTAGATCTCTCTCTAATTTTTTCTTTTTCTCAAGTAGTAATTTGTTGTCCAACAGGGCAATCCTTGATGAAACATCAACAGATAGCCATTCGTTTTCAATTGTACTCACTAGTTTCATTAGCTCTTTCTCAATAGATATTATTTCTTGTCTATATGATGACTCTATTTCATTATATTTCTCAATTAGCAGTCTAATATAGGCAAAACTCATCTCCAAGTTCAATTTTTGCCACTTGGTGAGTAAATCAGGATATACAGTACCAAAAGTAGGCATTTTAAGTATTCTTAGTCCTCTAGGTATTACCTTAAAGGACAAACACGTCTCCATATGTTGTCTCTGCTATTGAATACTCCTTAACTTCTGTAGAATGTTTTCTAGTTTTCGAGTATACTGAAGTATTTCAATACTCTTACTTGTATCAATGGCATTAGAGTCAGTATTCATTAATTCATTCTCAGTGTATTTCAATAAAGGATTCTCCAACATCACCATAATTCCTTGGAAGGCACTAACAGGAACATTAGTACCTCTTGATTCAAGTAAATTACTTATATCTGCCATGTCTCAGAGCCACAAAGACCAGTCAATCAATGTATAAAACAACAAAGTGGCACTGAGTGAAGAGCCTTCCACCGAAATTCAAAAAATCCAAAGTCCAAAAACAGAGGAAGCTCAACACAGCCAAATGAAGTTTAAAACTTTAATACTGCAGCAAGTAAGCGCTTTATAAACGTTTTGTAGATGATGTGTTTTTGATTTGGGCAGGTACTGAATGTGAACTCAATGAGTTTATTCAATACATAAATGGGACTACGACATTTTTAAGTTTTGAATGTAAAAGTTCCAAATCAAATATGGATTTCCTAGATGTACAAATATGTAAACATGAAGGTAATGTGCATTCAGAGATGTTTAGGAAGTCATGCTGGAGGAATAGTATTTTATATCGTACTAGCATGCACCCAAGACATATTTTTTCTAACATAGTTAAAGGACAGAGCATGAGAGTTTCTCGACTAACTACAAATGAGGAAATATTTAATAAAACACAAGAAGTACTAATGGAAAATTTTAAAACAAGAGGCTACAATACACTGGAGATAAATGAAGCCTTATTATCAGTTGAATCAAATAGAGATACCAGAGGGAAACCCTATTTACATAGACAGAAGAAGAATTATGAATTGAAAAGTAACAACATTGAAGGCATGAAAAGTCATAAGAGAATAACTATTCCCTATTGTAACTTAGATATGAAGATAAAAGATATAATTAGGAGGAACTGGAACATCTTAACAATAGATGATAAAATAGCAGAAATAGTGGGTGAAAGACCCTGTTTCGCACATAAAAATATGAAGTCACTGAAAAGGCTTTTATGCTATGAAAGTGAGGGCCCAAGATGGATTAACTCTACAAGAATAGGAACTTTTCCGTGTAGGAGCTGTAACCAATGTACTTTTATATCGGGTAGAAATAATTTTGAACATCCTGATACTGGTAAGATCTATAATATGAATTTCTATGCTGATTGCAAGTCGAGAGACATCATATACATTGCTATATGTCAGACCTGTTCATGCTTCTATGTGGGCATGACTAATAGAAGTTTAAGAGAACATGTCAGGGAGCATGTATATGCAATACATAAAGAAAATGAATCCAACGCTTTAGCCAGTCATGTCTTACAACAAGGTACATCACACAAGTTTAAGTTCACGGTGTTAGAACTAATAAGAAAATCAAATAGGTTAGGAAATATCAGAAACTATACAGAAGAAAGAGAAAATAAATGGATCCCAAGATTACAAGGACACAAAGGACATGATCTGAATGAACGTATAACATTAAAGCCATTTTTGGCAGCACGTCCATACACACATTGAGTTCCAATCTAATATAGTGAACACAGGATACAATGTGATAAGATATGAACATAGTATGTGTTTTTAAATATATTTTTTACATATGTATTTTTGAATGTTTTTATGACATATTTATATGCAATAGGTTTGTAGTTCAGGTGTCTCTCAACATATGTTAGTTTTTGCATTAATTAATTTATATTTTTGATTGACATCTACGTTGAGTTTCACTTAATATATTGAACACAAGATAAAATGCTATAGATATAGTATGTATTTTTGAATGCAATTTTGTGTTTACATATATATATATATTTTTGAAAGCACCTTCATGACATATTCTTATGCAATAGGTTTATAGTTATGTGGTTCTTAGCATATGTTAATTTTGTATTAATTAGTTTATACTTCTGATTGGCTGACTGTGTTTTGAGTTAATATTTAAATGGTTTGAATTTATGGCAGTTGTATAAGTCTAATGAAGCGTTCTTGAAACGTGAAAGCACTTACTTGCTGCAGTATTAAAGTTTTAAACTTCATTTGGCTGTGTTGAGCTTCCTCTGTTTTTGGACTTTATACCTTAATGTGTATTAAGCTATGCACACACAGCTTTTAAGTACAATTTGTGCCATTCATAATTAATGAAGTTCATTAACATTCAGTGTTTTGGAATTCTATTTGTGAACATCAGTGTAAATTCTCAAAATTCA
This sequence comes from Protopterus annectens, assembly GCF_019279795.1. NCBI lineage: Eukaryota > Metazoa > Chordata > Ceratodontiformes > Protopteridae > Protopterus > Protopterus annectens. The sequence goes on from NC_056735.1 coordinate 1,046,777,518, forward strand.
GCACATTGCCAAATAGCTATGGCATAACTATAAGGTTCTCAGCGCAGCTAAAATGGAAGTATTAAGGATGTGATCTGAGAGAAGGCTTTGGCATCTCCAGGCATCAAACTGGACTGAGGAAGAGACCACCCAGATGCTCATTGTCTATGCTATACATGAGCAGAGGATGAGAGCACCCTCCAGGGACTTTGTGATGAGTGACATCTGGAAACAGATTGTTAGGGAGCTCTGTAGATGGACTGGGATCTACTGGACTGGTGTGCAGCTCTACTACTGTTATGATGACCTGCACTGGATGGACATAGAGGATCTTTGCTGAAGAGTCACAGAGATCTGACACCAGACAGCAGATGCCTAGAATAAATTGCATAATCCACACCTTAACACCTCCTTTATCATTTATGTATTTATTAAGCATATCTGTATTTTATGATTATCTATAGTGCTAATAATAATACAAATGTAAGAATACAAGTTCTACTCATTAAAGTTACCATTAGCATTTTGACACATTCTGAAGTTATCCACAACTATATCGGGTCAGTGTATACATTCTGAAGGATTTTTGATTTTTGTTTATGACTGTACAGTCATACAGATGTCACAAATATAACGGTTACTAATATTCCATAAATTATGTTTTTATAATCAGTAATGAGCTGTTATTTCACCTACATCAAATGTTTAGGCAATATAGCAAAGTGACTACTGATCTATGTGTGAGTTCAAATCTCACTGAAACTTATTTTTGAAATTATTAGTGGTTATTTAGGTAATATCATGGGTCTACTTTGACACATCGAAATTACAGTTCACTGAACTGCAATTTTATGACTCCATTTTTGCGTAAGTGCATTTATTTGAAAATGCACTTTCGCGAAAATCAGTTGAGTGAAGTGAGGTCGTCGGTTCTGGGAGCCTATGGTGGTGCAGGTATGTTGTGCTTTTAGTGGTGTATGGGAGGGAAGCTTGTTGTTGTTGTAGATCATGGTACAGTGGAGATAAGAGAATATTCCCTTTCCCCCACTGTGGTGCGATCTCGGAGTTAGTATACATAAGTAGCGGTGGTATAGCGGGTGCAGAGGGGCTTGCCCCTCTGCTTACATGTGTTTAGTGTCTTTTTTTTGTTTGATTTTTTTGCTCAAATGATTTTCACCAAAGTGCAATGTCAAATAAATGCACTTGTGTGAAAACGGAGTAGCGAAATTTCATTTCGGTGAACTGTAATTTTGATATGTCAAAGTAGACCCAATATCACACATCACAGATGGAAGACCTATGGTTGTTTGGCAGATTATACAGTACAGCTTTTTACATATCTAGCATGGCCATGATTCACTGTCTTTAAATCTAAGGCTGCAGATGACTATTCATTTCTCTGTTATCTGCAAAGCTTCTAGAAGCATCACACAATAACTTCTCTATGTGAGAATGCTGACTAATGCATACATTAGGAAGCTCTATGTTATAGAAAATACAACATTATTATAGTAACCATATTTGCTGTAATCACTTTCATGAATGTAAGACTAATGCAGGTCAGCATGGATGAAATATGTTTCAGTCTTGTAAACACAATGTAAGTGCAAGAAGTGTGTATCTATAATTCTTACACTGTCTTATGGCTGAAGGTTTACCACTGTATGTGGAAATGCCTGTTACTGAATCACACAGTTGTCACTAATACCCTAACAGTTTGCTTATTTTCAAAAGTACCTTATGATGTTAATTTTTGCAAACCATGATGGATTAACTCAGTGTGGTGACACATGCTAATGTTACAGGGTAGATAAATGAATATTCCATTATTATTCAATAGAGTTTTATGACCTGAAAGGAAGTGTGATGTCCATTATCTCTAATGGTTAAGCAGTAGGCCAATGTGAATGTTTTATGAATATGTGCGGGTTCAGCTTTAAGTAAAGGTATGATATTTTTCCTGTTCCATATTTCCAATTTAATAACAAATCTATTCTTAGCTGATAAGTTATACATTAGTATGTCTGTGGTATATTGATGTCTGTAGCACTTAGGCCATGCATTACTATGGATATCTGTTATCTGCAACATTTCTAGAAACATCCTACTTCTGTCAATAAGGCTGTTTGTGTAAATGCTGGTTTAATCATACATATGTTACCTACACATTTTGCATTACACAATATTATGTTATAATCTAGTAGTTTTTAACTTTGACTGCTGTGCACAATTGTATGTTTATGCATTAAATACCAAAGATGAATAGTAATTCCCTTATTGTCTAATTATGTGTTTCAAGTGCAGTCACACATTTTATTGCAAACGATAACACTTGTAACTCTGAAGTGTTATAGCTGTTTATTATTGCTCTGAGCAATGTCCTGACATGCACTCAGGATTGCATACTTTTGTTGTTCAAATACACAGCACATGGCAGCACTTATACTTATCTTTTGCTTAAAATTTAATTTAGAAATACAACTTCACATATTATGTTTAATTTTTCACTGTTTTGTTGTTGCACATATCAAGCATTATATATATAGACCTGATGTGATCCTTCCATCACAGTAAAACATCCTGTTTTCTTGTTTGCAGGTGATGAAGACTGTGCTTGAAATCATTTGTTGTACATATTTTAAATGCATAGGCTTGAGGACCAGCTGAAGGCAAGAGGCATGTGTTATCAATGCCAACATTTATTTCCCTAGAAAGACTCATAACATAGTTAAAACTATAGATTTAAATGTGTATTCTTTGGACCTTCAGGCATGCTAATATTAATTACAGACTACCCATAATGTATTTGCAAGGTAAACGTTAATACTGATTGATATATTGTGACAAACAATATAAACTTTAGTTAAATGTCATTTTTGGAGTTATCAACGTGATGTTTTGATAACTGGAGTCTGTTCAGTTTTTGTTGGCTTAACCTAAAGCCAAAATTACTACCAAAGGAGCATTTATCCTCGGGCCGCTGCTGAAAATTGGCTTCATTCCAAGTCGGACTTTCCTGGTAAACAAATGTTAAATAAATGAATAAATGACAGGCATCTGTATGTAACTGTCATGGTGATTTTAACTGGAATGTTTCACATATAAATTGCTTGTATTGTAACGGCTGTTTGAGCAGCAGGTGGTGATAAACTTCTATGTCCATCACTGGTTTTCAGTGAACGTTAAGTTGTGTATAGCCAGTCTATTCCATTATTGAATCTGTGTCTACTGTCTGAACATTCTAAATGCTGTTGGCAGATATTTACTGCATGTACTTGAGTTCCACATCTCTTGTAGTGCAATATAGCTGCCATGTGATGATGTGTTTAGCAAAATACCACATACTGGTTGCTATTATTTTAGTGCCACGAGCCACTCATGTTTTCTGGTATGTCTACATTTTTACATAGTACAGTTATGATCATCATTACATTGTTTTAATTGTGCAGGTACATATATAAGCATAATGGGAACATAGGTAATGACAGTGATACATTTGTTGAGGGGCAATAATGTGTGTGTTATACACACAAATTGATAGATGTCTCATGCTGCCAATGTTCTTGTGATTGTCTATTTATTGTAAACTTTTCTATTCCATTCCAATTATATGATGTTGTAATGTCACCCATTAACAGTGTTGCATTGCTCATCTCATTTGCATATACCTTTTAAGTGTACCACTCTTTGTTCATCTTACAATATATATATAGAATAAACATATTGTATTCATGGGATGTCCACATGATACATTATTGCATCTAAAAATATGTTATAGTGGAAATAAATGGCATATTGACACCTTAACATAAATGCATGAGACACCCATTGAGTAATGAATAGTGGTCCTTGCAAGTAAGTTTACCTCAAAGTCTGTGACTGACATTTGTGCAATGCCTACATGTCCACTGGTGTATAGCTATTTTATATTTGTTTTTGGTGTCTGTATGAGCTTACAGTGTAGAAACTCTTTTGGAATGTACAGCCATGTTGTTGTTGTATACCAGCATGTCATGGCATACTTGTCTTGAGATATAATGATATATATGTCTGTGTTCTATGCACATGTGTATTTTTCATGCATATTGATGGCCGAATGAACAAGTAATAATAGTATCTTGTCTGATAAAATGGGTATTGCATGTCATGTAATGTACTGAAGGTACGTACTGACATTGTATGATGAGCACAGTGGCCCACACTTTGCCTTCTATTCATATCGTCAATATATGGGTATTAGGACATTGGAAATGCTGCATGACAGTATACTTGCTATATCACAAGCTTGTTGTTGTGGTTATTCAAATCATAAATTAACCTTATAGGATATATCTTCAGACAATTATGTTGTAATGACAAATGTACTATACTGAACACCTTGAGGAAACATGTCACATGTCCTGTTTTATATATTTTGATGATGGTAATTGCTTATGTATATATATACTGCCTTTAACATTATGCAGGTGCACATCTGATTGTGTTTTATTACATACCTGTTTTGCACATGATTGTGATGTATGTTATGCACCATTTTCTATATTGTTATGGATGTAATGCATGCCTTTCATCACATATGGTGTTAATGGTGCTTAATGTCATACAGTACTTTTGTAACACATAGAAAATAGCTACCATATGTAGATTGCATAAAGTTTGCATGCCATGTTATATAATTACTGTGGAATACCTGTTGTGAATGTATAATGTTTTTTTCCTATGTTGAACCTTTACAGAGTAAGACCCATGGTGGCACTCCTATCATACGTCAAAGATGACAACATGCCAGATCATTGCCAGGCATCAACTCTGACTCTAAGGACCAGGATGATGACTATGATGAGGATGATGATGATGAGCACAGACTTGGACCTGCACATGCCACTGTACCTGCTGCTCATCATAGAAGATGTCTGCCACCAAAACAGGGAGACAATTTTTGAGACCAGATCTGGGATGTGATGCAGATCTCTAACAGACACCTATGAGGGACATGATGGGCAACTACTCTTAGGGCATTACACGGGCCATGCACAGCTCCTTATGGGACATTGTGTGTGAGAAAGAGAGAAATAGATCCTATGTGATGATCAACCACATCACGGTGGACCCTCAGGATCTTATGTATTGTCTGTATGATCTATGTAATGTTGCCACCATGGTGTTTGCCATAGTCAAAAACGTACTATATAGGCACAATTGTGTCAGCATAGCATATTGCTATCATAATTTCTTAATATATATATATCATAATGTATACTACACATATCATGTGGTATGTGGTTTTATGTTGCTGCTGCTCAGTATGATACACATTACCAATTCACGTATGCAGAAACCAATTTGATTTACATGATCATGCTGTAATTACTACATGCGTTGCTCCATATATGCAAGGGTGCAATTCCTTCATTTTGTGTGTGTGTGTGTGTGTGTGTGTGTGTGTGTGTGTGTGTGTGTGTGTGTGTGTGTGTATTCCTATGCATCCAGTGCAGCATAATATTGTTATGTCCAATACAGTCTAGCCCTGTATGAGACAGATATGACTGTTGCAGTTAGCATAATGCAAAGTTGACATGATCAGTCTGCTTGTGTTGTTCCAGTATATACATGAGTGGGATGACAACAACTCCCATACTACATTATTCCCATTATTCACGCAGAACACAGTAAGGTGGGACTGGAGTGTTAATTTGTGCAAGCTATGCATGTGTATACATTGCACCCATTTCTGTATTGATTGCTGCAGTCTTATGTCTATTCAACAACAAGACAGGTCCTTGCTTATGTGATTTATGTAACATTGCTGAGTCATGCTGTCACACTGGCAAAAAGGCATTGTGTGGCATGCACTGGCAAATATTGTCCAATATTATATTACATTACTGTGCTCACATTCACTGGACCTTTAGTAAATATACAAAGGTGATGCTTTCTTTAGCATCATTCATGACTCCCTTGTTTGTATCTTGCATTTGTTAATAACAAGTATTTTCAATAATAGTTAATGTTATGACATAGGTACACAGATTTCCACGCATGTCCTTTTGTATGTATTTGTAGTACATATGCACTGATTTACTTGGCTGTACAAGTGTATGACCACATTATCATTGATGCACAACTGCCCTTGTAAAATGTGACTGGTTACATGAACTTTTCTTTGTTTACTTTTGTGTACTAGACTGTCCTTTGACCAATCCTACACATCTATGGTGCTGGTTATATCATGAAAGGTGATATCGACATCTGTTACATTATGTTTCCATGAGAGTATATATGTGGATGTAATACTCAAGTACTTTTGTTGTGTACGTATGTCTCTTGCTGTTTTACTGTTACACATAGTGTTTGTGTCATTTGTACACATACATGTTTATAGCGATCATCAATTCCCTATGCCCACCTGTCATATGTTGGGCATTTGCTTCATTGTACCTTGCAAAAATTTGCAGATCATCCTGTGTTGCAGACAGATTCAAGTGTATTTTGTTTCTTTATACAGGGTTGTCCTGCTTTATTCTGTGCCTACTTTCTGTTGCTGGCATTTACATACTGATATAGGCCTTTGTTGTCCATTGCCCTTCACATATACATGGCATTGTTATGTGCATGTTTAGCTTCCTATATGTTATCATCATAGTCACCTAGGTGTACTGGTACAATATTACCTTGTGCCACCATGTTTGGTATCATACTCATGCAAGGCATATGCATGCAAGGTGGTGGCAATTACTTTGATTTCATCACTGATCAGGTTTTACTTGTATGCTGACCAGTTGACCATTACCCAGGGAGTTGTATCCTTAATGACTATGCACAAGCAAGCATTCCTTAGCTGTCATTACTCATATATATATATATATATATATATATATATACACACACACACACACACACACACACACACACACACACACACACACACACACACACACACATACATGCATATATATAGTTACATGTGAAAAGATTGAGCAGCTGAAATATCGAAAACCATATGGTCTCATGGTCGGTATTTCAGATGATTGATCTCTTCAAACTATTAAAAAAACAAAAAAAAAAAACAAAGAAGAAGATGTTACTGCAGGGGGGCAGGCCCCCCTTCACACCTTCCCTACTTAAATATACCAACTCCGAGATCGCTCTACAGCAGGGAATAGGAATACTTCCCATTCCACGCTGTATTGTCAGTGTAGAGCAATCTCGGAGTTGGTATATTTAAGTAGGGGGGTGGGGGGTGCAGGGGGGGTTGCCCCCCTGTAGTAACATCTCCTTCTTTGTTTTTTTTTTGTTTTTTTTAATACTTTGAAGAGATCAACCATCTGAAATATCGACCATGTTGTCTAGACCATATGGTGTTTGATATTTCAGCTGCTCGATCTTTTCACATGTAACTATATATATATATATATATATATATATATATATATATATATATCACTATTTACTTTATATTCCATGTCACTAGTGTGTGTATGTGTGATGACTCATCTTTCTGATTGGAACATGTTGTTCCATTGCATGTCACACATTAACATTTTGACTACTTGGCAACCTATCTGTGTTGCCTCTGACATGGCATATGCCTTTGACAAATGGGTCTCATTTCTCCTGTGTTTGTTAATGCTTTACTGTATTACTGTTGTTTGTCACTGTGCTTGGTTATTTGCCTTTTTAATGCCAGGTTGGAAGTTATAGTCTGCCCTACACTTATCTTCTCCTGCATTTCCTTGCCTGCAATTGCTCATCCTTACTGTTGCTTGGCTTATACTTGCACTGCTGTCAGCCTAGTAGATGACTGTATTCAGTATACACTGTGTACTGCAATGATTGCACTTCACATTTAGTGTTCTCCAACACACATCTACCATCAGTAATAAACATTCTGATATGATTGTCACACAGTCTGCAACATCTCAGCAATGAGTTGTGCATTGGTACATATGCATTTTTGCTTTGCATCATGACTGGTGCACATCCGTACCCTATTAGTCAATTTTCCTTCACCTGTGTTGTATAATTTATATGTATGCTGTTTGTGTACATTACTTCTCCTTTATGTGTATTTCCAACGTTTATTTGTCATGTGTTTATACCTGCTCTTTTGCCCTCCTCTCTTTTCATGTTTTTTCCTTCTATTCTAAAAAAAAAAATAAAAAATTGGCCATTCCCATCAAAGAAAACATGCCCATTCCCCTATGCCTCTTCCTCTGACCTTCTTATTCCACCATACCTCTTGCATGTCCTTCATCTTCGCTAACACCCCCATCTGCTTTTTCTATTACCCTGTTTCCTTGGGTGTGTTTGTGTGTATTACTTGTGTTGTCTACATGTGTCCTACACCCATTGATAGCTAGCATTAACTATGGCAAAAGAGGCCAGTATTGCCCTTCACTTTACTTCATTTTTTTATTAGAAATTTTGCAGATTACATCTGATTCCATAAATTGTGATGAGTGTATTTGTATATGTCCATCTATGAATTACAGTGATGTCCATAACTGTGTGTGGATATTTGCTACTTTTTAGACAGATTGCTACACATTTCTATCATTTTAATAATTTTCAGTAAGTTTCATTGAGCTTGTATAATTTCTGTCGATGTACACTGGCAATGCACATATATATCTCACTCTATGTACAAATTTTCTTGGCATATAGATTTGATGTGACTGTTTCAGCTTGTGTAGACATTGCTGGTTATGTCTGCCTTAAACTGTATTCTCTCTCTACACTGAGGAATATTTACATATTACTTGGTTATCCTCAAATTTTCACAGAACTCAGTGCATTCCACTATATTCTGCAAACTTAATGGAATCTGACCCCCAGACATAAGAAAATACAGTTTAAAGTTCTGTTTAGAAAAGTACTAGGTCTATTTACTTATTTATTTTTTCCCAAACACCTTTATTGCATTATCACTTGTGACATAGGCAAAATTACATTCATACAAAAGTAATCACACTATAATTAACATAACATTTTACTTCACATATATTGCTATATATCATATAACCTAAACAGCATTACATGAATTATTCAATTCCTGCTTATTTTTCAAACAAGAAACATCTTGATTAAACCATCACTTACTACACAGGCAATCATACATTTATGCAGATGAAAACAAGCCACACCGACGCAATCCTAGTTGCAAACATTTTGCATCACAAACCATGCTGACACTCCCAGTTGCAAACATTATACATCACGTATAATTTACCCAATCTTTTTCAGTCAAACATTACATAGCTCATTTAAGTCCTGCTGCCTTTTAATCCTAATTCCTCCCTTGTATATATGGTACCCACAATTCCCATTTTTCCTATGTAGTTTGCTCCTATCTTTTTTTTAAAGATCTCAGTTCCAGTTGTTTTATCTCTGTTACTATATTTACTACTACTAGTATAGTTGGTTTAGATTTTGATTTCCATTTTCTAGCAATTGCTTTTTGGCAGCCACCATTATTAGACACAGCAAGGTCTTACCAAGCCATGCAATTCTGATTCTGTATCATAGATAAGAAAAATCATCTCCCTCATCAGACAAATCTGCCCACCCAGCATCTCCAACAGTGCATCCCGCAGGGAATCCTTGCAAAAGCGGGGAGGTGAGTGTTCTGTTTACTCTTTTCAACCATAACATGGGCCTAATGGCAGGGATAAAATACATCATTCTTAAAAAAATCATAAAAAAGTAATAGGTGTACACAACCAATTGAATTATAAAAATAAACACTGACTTGCATTTCGGCAATGCTAGCTGTCTTCTACATGTAAAAACAAGCATAATATTGTGCAGGAATAACTTTTTTTGGCTTATACATTTGAAACACATGGAATAACTTTCTGGCTGGTGCTTAAAAGTTGACATATATGTGGAATACTAATCTCTTCTTACAAGAGTAATACAGGAATAACATCTTTGCTTATAAATTAAAAATATAAGAAATATCAATTTGGCTTATACAAGCACATTACAATGAATACCAAACAAACAAACAAGGTTAACACCTCAACATTTCAAAATAGTTTAACAGCTTACCATCACAGCAATTCTGTTTCATCACATTCCTGTCTAAAGGTATTGTGTAATGTGATGCATACATGACCAATAAATCCTTAAACTGTTTTCATTTCTTTATATTAATGAACGTAGTCAGACAATATATAAGCAATTTGCATAGCTGTGTGTGTGTCTGTGTGTGTGTGTGTGTGTGTGTGTGTGTCTGTATTCCTCTGAAGTACCCACAGATACATGAAGCAGAGGCTGCCTTCATTTTGTCTGGTGCAATGCTTCCATCATAGACTAGCAACATCTTTTGCACTGTTGATGACCAAATTCTAACAGCAGCGTTCTTATTTTTTTTTTCTGTATCCCTGCAACTTATTATTAAGTACCAAATTAAAATATTGAGGTGTTTCATGGGAGAAAATAATATGCGCTTTCATTTACTAAGAAAATCTGGACATTTTAAAATGTTTATTACTAGAAAGCTTAATAAACCGGGAAAGAAGCCGCCAAAAGTAAACTAGTAAAACAAACAGGTAGTAAGGCTAAATACTGCATGCTACAGGCAAACGGAGGAGATAAGGTGCAAAAACATGGTGAAGTTTATTTCAAATACAAGAAGTAGTAGACTAGGCACTTTCATCCTGTTTTAATTAGGACTTAATCAGAATGAAGTTACATAGTTAGTTACTAGGGTTTAAGTAGTACTATCAACTGAAATGCCACCAGTTAGAAAACAGCCACTGATTAAAAAATCTTCACCTCAGTAAATCATTCATTAAAGTGCCATGCTCATCCTTAAATTACCAAATGCCATCACATTTCCAAAATATGAAATTTCATACTGTTAAAGATTCCAGAACACATAATGCAATCACTAAAACTGTAATTCTAACAAATAAAATGCTGAGTATAAACAAATAGTAACAATAGCATGACTTGTGAATGTTGGTAAATATTAAAAAAAGCTATAAAAATATATAAAAATATACTATGTCCTAAGTTGCTGTTATTAAAAACACTAGAAAACTGTTGACCATATAAAGTCTCTTGCAAAATATCTGGGTTTATGAATTTCTAAGTTTCCTAATGATTTTGCTTATGACTAGAAAATGCTTAAAGATTTTAATAATCTTTTTGACAGATTTGGTTTTGAATTAATGTCCCCATTATTAAGTATAATAAGTGTAAAATTGAAAACTTATTAAGGGAAGCAGGTATTTTTAAACAATGTCTTAAGGAATGGTTTATTATTTGATTATTATAAAGACTCTTATGAGCATGCTTTTATTAGGATAGATAAAAAATGTGTTGATATTGTTAAACGCAAAAAGAAAAAAAAATAGGGACTCTAAGCAGTATGCAAATAATTTAGCATAACCTTTTGATTTTTAACAATAAAGGACATACTTCTATACTCACCAATACTAGTGCAAAAGGCATAGTGGGAATAAACAAGAAAGACAATATAATACTCTTCAGGATTCTTCCAATAACACTTTAGTTTTTGACACTGCAGACTTTCCTTCCCTCAGCAGCCCTAATAGACTAAAATATATAGTTGGAAACACTTCAGATTTTACAGCGACCAAAAGAAAAATGAAACCTCAAGGGAAGGTAAAGGGAAAAAAATGATTTAACTCTAATTATTGGGGATGATGGGGTGACACACCTTAAATAGTTATCACATTTATAATTATAGAAATGCTGAAATCACCCCATAACATTTTTACATTTTTGAAAAAGGCTTAAAATGTGTTCTTTCTTTTAAGTTTACTATCTGTGACACATTGATAGAATTAAAATTATTCATTAGGAAAATGAATCCTGTACTTATTTTTGAAGGGCAGAAAAACATTTACGACTATGAGAAGAACCTCACTTACAAAAAAAGTTTATTCAAGCCTCTAATTCATCCTACTTTGCAGGTCTTTGAATCATGTATGGCTGACCTACACAAGCTTTCCACTGATACGATTTTATACAAACCTCACAACCTCACTCAAAGGGAGAAAAAAATCCTTAGTGAATTAGTCCTCAATTCAAACCTTAGAATTATGAAACCAGACAAAGGTGGGGGCACCATTTTAGTAGATTTTATTGATTATTCTTCTACAATATTTCAGATTTTGCAGGATACCACCAGCTACACTCTGGTTTCTAAGAATGAAATCAATATTGCTCACCATAAAATTAATTTAATACTATAAGATTTACTAATGGATGACATAATTACCACCAGAATGTATGCCTTCATAAAAGAAGACAAATTTAAAATAACATTTAAAAAAAAAACACTGTACAGGCCCATAGTATCTACCAGTGGATCTAAAATCCCTCCAACGGCTGTTTATTTGGACAAATCTTTGAACCCAGTTATGAATACAAATACTCATATGGTCAAAGACTACTGGAACATTTTAGGAAGGTTGATTTCTGATTTAATCTCAGACAATGTAGGTTTCTTAACTGTTGATGTAATAGACTTGTTTCCCTCCATTCTCTTAGACAAAGGCTTAGACTTATTTTTAGATATTTTGATGAGTTTCAAATTATAGAAATGGTGTGACATCAACCTTTATGTTAAATTAATGAGCAGTATACTGGAAAATAACTTCATTTTTTTAAGGAGAAACCCTTCAACAGAAAGGAGGTGTTGCCATGGTTGCTGCATGTACCCCATATATGCAAATCTTGCGTTGCTTAGTTGGGAAATTAAATTTATATTTAATTCTATCTGTTGGGTACACATCATGTTATACACTAGATTTTTCAATGACATCTTTATTATCTGGGAAGGTCCAAAGAATATCATAGGATAATTAATGGATTATTTAAATAACACCATCACCTTTCTGAAGTTCACTTGTAATTATAATAAATCCAGGATCAGCTATTTAGATACTACAACTGAAATGCACAAGGGTAAATTTAGGTCTAAAATACACAGGAAACCAACTTTCGGTATGTTTTATTTACCATTTATGAGTGGACAACCTTTCAAACAGAAAAAGAGTCTTGTAAAGGGACAGAGTGTTTAAGCTGCAAGAATGACATACCACCATGATGATCTAGTGGACAAGATGAAATTCATCTCATAGCTCTTCATTGAAAGGAGATATCCAAGTGAACTTGTGCCTGAAGTGTAACAATAAATCATTAAATGATGGGGGATTAAATACAAGCCACTTTTGGGTGTTACCTTTCAACTCTCCCAGGATATAACTCCTCCCAATTCTGAAACAAACTTTTATAGAGCTATGGTAGTGGAATTTAATAATGTTGCACCAGACATTAAAAACATTGTTTCTAAAATTTGGAATATGCTGAAATTTAACCATAAATTGGTAGGTGTATTAGGTATTGACCCCCAAATTTGTATTTAAAAAAGGGAAGAACCTAAAGAATATATTTGAAAGCAATTCTAAGAATCCCAGACAGAAACGTAGTGGTGGCATGAAAAAGTGTGATAATTGTGCGCAATGTAGGTTTATTTGTGTGGATGAAACCATCACTTTAGAGAATGCAGCTCATAATATAATATATTTGAAAAAAAGGAAATTGCTGTTGTACAGGGATCATCTACCTAGCAGTCTGCAAGAAGTTTGAATGTTTCAACATAGGGAAAAAAGAAAGGACCTTTAAGAAACATATTTACAAGCACACCTTGTTGTTGTTGTGTCTTTCGGCTTTTCCCGGTTAGGGGTCGCCACAGTGGAACTCCGGTCCGCCAATGATTGGCAGTAGATATTTTATGTGCCGAGTTGCCAGGCCTGATGCACAACCTTCAACGAAGGTATGCCCATTCATGCATGTCTCCACGCAGAAGACGCTCTAGCTGAGAATTGAACCGGACAGCGTCTTACTGTGAGGCGACAATGCTACCGCAGCACCACCACCGCGGATTTACAAGCACACCTACAGTATTAAAACCAAAAATTCCAGCAATGCCCTATACAAACATACATTGGTGAAATCCACACATGAAGAATTCCTATTTGGCATTTTAGAACAAGTCAATATTGACTCCAGAGTGTGGATTGGGAAAATAACTTTCATTATAAAGAGATATTTGGCAATTTACTCTCAATGCCTTCATCCCTCCAGGGTTAAATGGTTATATCCCCAAAAAACAGTTTTGAAATGTAGAGCTTCAAAATTATAGAACTAGTGGGTGACACACATTGCAGATTTTACATAATGACATATCATGATATACTTCCTTTGGTGGTACATTATACAGCTTTAACAACAACATTTAATAATATATAAAATGTATATTTTATTTTATATATATTACATTTTATTTTATTACATTTTTTTTGATGGTATTCATTTGTTAATTTTTTATGGCACAGTAATGATATTTTGGCTGCATACATGTTCTTTTTATTCTCTTTTTTTTCCCCAATTTGTTCTTTTATTATTTTGATTTAAGATAACAAAAAATAATTGGCACAACATACATAAAAAGTAAAAACAAAATACAAAAATCCCAAATAGTAAAAAACATTTTTATGAAAAAACTCTAGGAATAGATCTATCTGATATATATCATACTGATTAGGTGTGAGTGTAGCCCCCTAACTAGGTAGTAATATTGTTCTAAGATATACATTCGTTTATAATTATAGAGTTTGTTGTTTAGAACTTTTTGTTAAGAGATTCTATGCAAGAGAAGTAGAGGGTTGGTACACTATATGAGTATTTAAAAGTAGCAATAAGATAAAGAAACAAAAGAACTATATATATTACATACATCATGGATGCCACTTATAGGTAATTTATAGGGAATTTCTATTGTTTTTAATCATTATTTGATCGGTAACTAATAGTAATATGACAATTTTGTATTAAAACTTGTAAGGAATTGTCTTCATGAGGTTAGTTTGTTTGAACATAGTGAAACAGTTTTTAATTAGCTAGAATGGAATCTAGTAGATTGCACCAATAAGTCTTAAAGAAAGATCTTTTCTTCAGGTTTTTAGTTGACAATTTATGTGAAGATATATATTTTATTGACATCTCCTTGAAATTTTGCCAAGATATCTTAGGTTTATTTAACCAATTTTTGGCTACATAGTATTAAAGTAGGGCACATATTGTGATTAGAACATGTCTACATATCCCAGACACTTATTTGGGAGTTATATGGAGGAGAACAAAAAAGGAGGTGGTGTAGCTATAATATTAAAACAGCATCTAAACATCCAGATCTTAAAATCATCAGCTCCACAAATAGGCAATGAAGAAATAATATATACCAACCTCAAAATTAACCAAAACAAAACCATCAACATAATTGGATGCTACTTCCCACCTGGCCAAAACATCCCTCCCCTAGAAAACCTCCACAGCTGGTCTACCCACCATCTCCCCCAAGAAACTATCATCTTAGGTGATATCAATATTAACTAGCAATCCTGTTCTGGCAACAATCAAACCCATCATGTAAACCTTCATGGCTTCACTCAACTAGTCCAGCCACCAACCAGGATAAATAAAAACTCCACCAAACACACTACCCTGGATTGGATATTAGTCAGTAAGAGCACCCAGTCATATATAACAGGCTGCTTATCAGATAGCCTCAGTGATCACTCCCCAACATTCCTACTCAAAAAATACCTATACCAAGCTAAACCTGTCATCTACCATCAAATATGTAAAAAACTAAACTTTAAACCACTCACATTCATCTCATCCCTCAAAGAATGTAACTGGCATCCTCTAAAGTACCTCAGTCTAGATGATGCAGTTGAATTTTTTAATACTACCTTCCTGAACATCCTTAATTACCATGCCCCCATAAGATTCTCCAGAACCAAAGCACAACCCTCCCC
The DNA here is from genome assembly GCF_019279795.1 of Protopterus annectens. Classification (NCBI taxonomy): domain Eukaryota; kingdom Metazoa; phylum Chordata; order Ceratodontiformes; family Protopteridae; genus Protopterus; species Protopterus annectens. The sequence continues at coordinate 1,046,793,357 of NC_056735.1, forward strand.
ATGGCTACAGAAAACCAGTAAGTCAGAAATGAAAAACAGGGATAAAGCCTGGGAGCACTGTCGCAAAACCAAAACCCCCTCAGCTATACAGAAATTCCTAGAACTACGCAATAGAGTCAAAAAGCTAATAAAACAGGACAAATCCCAATACAACCAGTCTGCCCTAGTCTCCTCACAACACAGCCCCAAACAATTCTGGTCCTCCATAAACTCCATCCTCCACCCAGGTAAAGTCAGTACCCCTCCTCCTAACATCCCTCACTCCTCAGAAAATATTGCTACCTCATTCAACACACACTTCACCCAAACCATACTATCACTAGCTAAACAACACAACCCCCCTCCCCTCCAACCCACACCTTCAACTAGTAGTCTCCCCACTGCCTTGTCTTTTTCTCCTGTACCTACCTCCAACATAAAAAAACTCTTAACTAAACTTAAACCCACCAAATTAGCAGCAGACAGCCTCCCAAGTGAATACCTACAAATCACAGCTGATGCTCTGGCCTACCCAGTATCCATCTTGATTAACCGATCTCTGTCAGAAAGTTACGTTCCCACACTGTGGAAAGTATCACATATAATTCCCCTTCACAAAAGCGGACCCTCCACAGAACTAACCAGTTACCGCCCCATAGCTATTCTCTCTCCACTCTCCAAAATACTAGAGAGATGCATACACTCTCAGGTCTCAGACTACCTCCTTACTAACAACCTCCTTTCCAGTACTCAGCATGGTTTCTGACCAAACCATAGCACCACCACTGCCTTACTCTCCTTTACTAACACTATCCTTCAGCATAAAAACAATGGCTATCTCTCCTCTGCTACTTTCCTAGACCTATCTAAAGCATTTGACATGGTCCCACACAAACAACTTATCTCTGTCCTCAATAACCTATCCTTCTCACAATCGGTCACCAACTGGTTTCAGAGTTACCTGTCTGACCGCCAACAATCCGTTGTATGGCAGAATGACATATCTCCCCAACTACCTGTCTCCATAGGGGTTCCCCAAGGATCCATCCTTGGACCCCTACTCTTCTCTGTTTACTCCAATAATCTAGCCTCTGCCACCAAACATGGCACACTCATACAATATGCAGATGACTCGACCATCATCTGCTCAGCCCAGTCCCTACCAAAACTGCAAAAAGTCACACAGGAAGCCTTTTCCTCTGTTGAAACATGGTTATCCGATGCCTGATTAATACTCAACCCAAACAAAACTAAACTACTCATCTTCCAACCCACCAAACATACTCAAAACAACTCTCACTTTAACATCGCGGCAAAAGACAACACCACTATATACCCAACTGAACACACCAAATTGTTAGGAGTGGAAATAGACAATAAACTAAAATTTGACATTCACATATCCATGACTATAAAAACGTCCACAAAAACTAGGAACGTTATACAGAAATAAGCAATTTCTCACCAAAGCAGCAAAGATGTCAATAGCAAATTCCCACCTTATCTCCACCCTACTTTATGCCTCTCCAATATATACCAACCTAAGGCAATGTGAAATAAACAAGCTAGAGACCTGCTACAACAAAATTGCCAAATTCGCCACAGGGGCATCCTGCTGTAGTCACCACTGTCTCTCACTTGCTGAACTGGGCTGGCTTGAACTCCCTCACCTCCTTCAGTGGTATCAACTCTCACTCGCCCACAAACTAGTTAACCATTCACTAAATGCCCCATCCCTCCAGAATCTACTCCAACCCTATCGCACCACCAGACCACTAAGATCCAGCAGCAAAAATCACTTGCAGATCACTAAAGCCAATAACTCTGCTGGTGAAGCAATATTCTCTTGCGCCATAGCCAAATTATGGAACTCACTCCCACCCACAATTACCTCCATACCATCATGCACCCACTTCAAAACTTTACTAAAAGCGCAACTAAAAACATGCTGGCTATGCCCTTGCAACTCCCACTCTAATATCATCCACCCCATCCAACCACTACCTTTCTTTCCACTCCACTAACTACCTTGATTATAGCAAGCTCAGATGCTCATAAGCCAGTACTTATTATACAGCACAAACTTCTTATAGGTTCATAGGTTCATAGGTTCATACTAGGCTATCTGCCCGAGGGCATTTACAAGCCTAGCCCATAGTTTTGTGGCTTACGCCACCCCTTTAGTATGGGGAACTATACCCATTATTTTGCTGTGCCTCTGTTGAGCAGTGACACTGAGGTAATCCCTGGGGTATATCTGCGATCTCCCATCCATTGGTCAAGATTTCTCTTGACCTCTTGTAACATTTGTTAATGTCTGGTATGCACTTCACAGATAAAGATTCTAGTTGTCTACTGATGTACTATGTTTTCATCTGTAAATATGTTTTAAGCAATTGCTATGTAAATTGTTAATCACTATGTAATCCAATGTAAATACTGTCTGTTTATTTTAACTGTGGAGCTTTTCTCCCCGGGCCTCCGCTGAAAATGGACCTACATCCAGTCGGACACTCTCGGTCAATAAATTTAAATAAATAAATAAATAAATGAATAAATAAATTGTTTCCCACGAGAAGGTGGTTTTCACATTTTCATATTTATCACATATTCTGATTGTTTACAAGAGACTTTGTGCTGCAGTATTGTTGTCACCTCACAGTTAGATGTTGCTCATTCGATTCTCAGTTAGAGCGTCTTCTGTGTGGTGACATGCGTGAATGGGCGTTCCTTCGTTGAAGGGTGTGCATTAGGCCCGGCAAGCTAGTACGTAAAAATCTACTGCCAATCATTAGCGGACCGGAGTTCCACTGTGGCGACCCCTAACCGGGAAAAGCCGAAAGACACAAACAAACAAACAAGAGACTTTAAATGGCCAAAAGTTTTCTAGTGTTTTCAACAACAGCAAGTTAGGAAATACTATATTTTTATATATTCGTATAACTTTTAAATATTTATCAGCATTCACAAGTCATGCTATTGTTACTATTTGCTCATATTCAATATTTTATTTGTTAGAATTACGGTTTTAGTGATTGCACTATGTGTTCTGGACTATTTAACACTATGAAATTTCATTTGGTAATTTAAGAATGAGCATGGTGCTTTAATGAATGATTTACTGAGGTGAAGCATTTTTTAATCAGTGGCTATTTTCTAAACGGTGGCATTTCAGTTGATAGTAGTACTTAAACCCTAGTAACTAACTATGCAACTTCATTCTGATGAAGTTGAGACTATCACAAGATGAAAGCACTTAATCTATTACTTTTTGTAATGAAAATAAACTTTGCTGTGTTTTTACACCTCGTCTCCTCCATTTGTGTGTAGCATGCAGTCTTTAGCCTTCTCACCCGTTTGTTTTATTACTAGAAAGCTTTAATACAATGTATTATGTTAAGGTATAATCTTTCTTAAATATTCATTCCACAGCATACAATGTTGTTGCTAATTTCATCTTTCCATATCCTTCTGATTAAACAACTCTGGATAAAAAAGATAAAAAAATGTGTCTGGGAATTGTCGGGATATGGAAGTAATTTCATGTCAGAAACGAGTACATTTTCATAGGTTTAAGTCATGTCCTCTATTATGAAATAAATGATAAGATTTTGTGGATATTTTTACAGCTGGTGCTACGGCACAGTACCAGTTAAACTCTGGAGCTCTGTCAAAGCATAGCTAACTACTTAACATATTTGTATAATCAGTGTCCACAACAGTAACATTTCTAAGTTTACACGCAGCTCTGCTTTACAGACAAAATGCATACAATTCATTGTTAAAGAAGCCATTTTTTATTACAAATGATTTACATCTGTGTGACTTATAAGTACTTGCATTGGTATATTTCCTGTGTAACTATAATTAGCCATAAAACTGATGCTAATTAAACATAACCTCAATTCTGTGGTATTAGTTGTTTCTGAGAAATAACGGAGGTACAGGAAAAAAACAAAAACTCTGAGATTGGTAAACTGTTGAAGTGGCCAACCAGGTCACAATAAGAGTTGAGCTTCAAAAATTGAAATTGCAGTTTAATAAAACAAATAAAAGTGAGCATAAAATCAGTTACACGCTTTCGGCGAGCACTGTGTCCCACCTTCATCAGACAAACACATGTAACAATGCCAAAATAGTAATATTTATATCCACAAAAGGTTAAAATTCTCCAATCATTTTAAAATGCATTTCATTTAATTATACATTGTCATGGGAACCCCAAATATGTGTCAACCCACCATAACATCTTAAAGGTGTAGGACTGAACCGCATCATAAATTCCTGTATTAATGTATAGCTTCTTTAAATACCTATACAAATTAAAAATGAAAAATCAAAAAATTGATTTATGTATAAAATCCTATATAAAATATATGTATGTATATAACAATACATTTTATTCCTTTTAAAACTAAATTACATTGTAGTGTGCATGTATAGTGAAACATAACATTCTATTGTTATTCAAAAAATATTTCATCTATTACATGCCAATAGTTTCAAAACTGGTTTGATCGATAGAGTTTCGTTAATCCCTGGACTGATATAAGCTCTAGTACGAATCTGCCAAAGGAGTTTGTTAATTTCCAGTCGAATCTGCCAAGGGCCACCTCTGTTATTTACAAAACCTTTTTGTAAAATTATAAAACCAAAAGTATGCCCCTCATTTTCTATTGTATGCCTAGCAAGTGCATTATTAACATCTTTTTTATTCATGGCATATTGATGTTCATATATCCGGCATTTTAATTTACGCTCGGTTTTGCCAATATAAAATGCTTTGCACTGGGAGCATACAGCTGCATAAACTACGATTTTTGTTTCGCAGTTATAATGATCATTAATTTTATAAATAATGTCATTAATAAGTACTTGGTTGCATACTTTAATAAATTTACATTGGGCACAAAAGCCACATTTAAACATCCCATGTTGCCTATTACTGTTATTCTTAATCTTACTTCTTTGCAATATGGTCTTTAAGTTATCATCCCTCCTATAAGTAATCTTAGGGACTACACCTAATAAATTCGTTAGGTATCTATCGTTTTTTAATACGTCCCAATTTTTAAAAATAATTTCCTTAATTTCTTTAAAATCCAAGGAATAAGTATGTAAGAAACTAATTCTATAATTATTATTAGTTTCATTCTTCTTATTTTCAATATTGTTGGGACTATTATCTAAAATGAACTCCCCGTTAGTTTCTACAACATGATTGTGACTTAACAGAGGGAAATATAGGCCCTCATTTCGTTTAAATGTAACCTCTGCTATTATATCCGAGACTAATTTGAAAGGATATCCTCTAACTAAAAACATATTCATCAGTCGATTGCATTCATTTTCATAGTCATGACAGTCAGAAACCATGCGTGCTGCACGTACTAACTGTCCTTTTATTACCGCTTTTTTCTGAAAAAATGGATGATTGCTTGAAAAGTGCAACAAGGAATTAGAATATGTTTGTTTTCTGAAAATTAGACTTTTATATTTACAGTTAGTTCTGTCATTGATTAATAGAACATCCAAATAGTTAATCTGGTCTGTCCCTAAATTATATGTAAATTCTAAAAAATCTGTCATTTTAGAGATGTCTTCAATGAATAATGGAACAGTATTCAGATCTCCTGTCCATATGCAGAAAATGTCATATTGGTACCTAGTGTACCAGGAGACATATTTTTGAAACCAATCGTTTCTAAAAAGTAAAGTGTTTTCCCAGAACGCCATGACAGCATTAGCAAACGTTCCACCACAAGGTGAGCCCATCGCTACACCAGATGTCTGCAAATAAAACTTGTTTTCAAAATAAAAGAAATTGTTTGTCAAAACAAGTTCTAATAAAGACTCAATTAGGCGAATGATATCCTCACTGACCTTCTTAGAAACTAAAAACTGTCTTACCCAGTCGATGCCCAAGACTTGGGGTATCACAGTATATAAATCCTTGACGTCTATCGTCAAAAAAATGGATTCAGGTGAATATTCTAATTTATTAATATTTTCTAAGAAGGACCAGGAGTCTTTACAGATTTGTTTTTCACTACTCAGTAGTGGTTTAATAATGCTGTCAATATATTTAGCACAGGCATACGTGATTGAACCCCTACCATCAATGATGGGCCTAAACGGGGGATTGATTAATCTTTTGTGCAATTTAGGGGTTCCGAAGAGTGCTGGTATTTTTGGTGCAGCCATTCTTAAATATTCATGTAATGTTAAATCAGTAAACCCTTCTAGAAATAAATAGGGCCTATATTTCCCTCTGTTAAGTCACAATCATGTTGTAGAAACTAACGGGGAGTTCATTTTAGATAATAGTCCCAACAATATTGAAAATAAGAAGAATGAAACTAATAATAATTATAGAATTAGTTTCTTACATACTTATTCCTTGGATTTTAAAGAAATTAAGGAAATTATTTTTAAAAATTGGGACGTATTAAAAAACAATAGATACCTAACGAATTTATTAGGTGTAGTCCCTAAGATTACTTATAGGAGGGATGATAACTTAAAGACCATATTGCAAAGAAGTAAGATTAAGAATAACAGTAATAGGCAACATGGGATGTTTAAATGTGGCTTTTGTGCCCAATGTAAATTTATTAAAGTATGCAACCAAGTACTTATTAATGACATTATTTATAAAATTAATGATCATTATAACTGTGAAACAAAAATCGTAGTTTATGCAGCTGTATGCTCCCAGTGCAAAGCATTTTATATCGGCAGAACCGAGCGTAAATTAAAATGCCGGATATATGAACATCAATATGCCATAAATAAAAAAGATGTTAATAATGCACTTGCTAGGCATACAATAGAAAATGAGGGGCATACTTTTGGTTTTATAATTTTACAAAAAGGTTTTGTAAATAACAGAGGTGGCCCTTGGCAGATTCGACTGGAAATTAACGAACTCCTTTGGCAGATTCATACTAGAGCTTATATCAGTCCAGGGATTAACGAAACTCTATCGATCAAACCAGTTTTGAAACTATTGGCATGTAATAGATGAAATATTTTTTGAATAACAATAGAATGTTATGTTTCACTATACATGCACACTACAATGTAATTTAGTTTTAAAAGGAATAAAATGTATTGTTATATACATACATATATTTTATATAGGATTTTATACATAAATCAATTTTTTGATTTTTCATTTTAATTTGTATAGGTATTTAAAGAAGCTATACATTAATACAGGAATTTATGATGCGGTTCAGTCCTACACCTTTAAGATGTTATGGTGGGTTGACACATATTTGGGGTTCCCATGACAATGTATAATTAAATGAAATGCATTTTAAAATGATTGGAGAATTTTAACCTTTTGTGGATATAAATATTACTATTTTGGCATTGTTACATGTGTTTGTCTGATGAAGGTGGGACACAGTGCTCGCCGAAAGCGTGTAACTGATTTTACGCTCACTTTTATTTGTTTTATTAAACTGCAATTTCAATTTTTGAAGCTCAACTCTTATTGTGACCTGGTTGGCCACTTCAACAGTTTACCAGTTTGTGTTTTGTGGATTTTTGGCGGTTTTGATAATGGCGACCGGGTCCGGAGAGGCTTCGATAAACTTATTCTCACAAGAAGATGAGAACCCGATAACAGGAAATGACATTACTTCTGGGAACCTTACTACACTAGTTCAAGTGTTACTGAACCGAGTGGATGTATTAACGCAAAAGGTGGATGCTTTTTCCACACGAAGGTCGGAACATAATAATGGCTCTTTTACAACTGGTCAACCCTCGTTTGCGAGAGTTTTGGCGAATACACCACCGAACGGCCAGGGGTCTCCTCGTAGTGGTAACAACAGTGGCACTCAGGAGAATAACCATGCGCAAACAGCGGGGTCCAGGGAACAAGCTCACGTACCTACTTCAGAAGAAAATCAACAAAGAGGTAACCCGAATTTTAACGCTGGTTTCAGACCAGTTAATAATCATATGTCAGGTAACGATGGAGTGCCTATAATCAGTAATTTCCTGGACAATAACAACTTTTTTGGTGAACGTTTACAAACCAATGTAATTTCTGCTGACAACAATGATAGTCAGACATCTAGGCTAGCAGATATGATCGATGAGTTTGATGTTAAATTATTTAAATGTAAAAAACTTCAACTCGAGGTTTCTTACCTCGAGGAATGCATTAAGAATAATGTCATTCCTAAAGGGTTACGTCAATGGCGTTTCCCTGCCGGACTAACAGATGATTCTGCTTTTTACAATGAATTAATTGATCTTTTTGATAGACAAGGGAAGGATTTTCTACTGGCTCTCATCGCTTATTATTTTAAGGACATTTCTTTGTTGAAAATTGAGCTGGAAAGCTTGGAAGATAAAATAAAGGCTCATGTAGATTTTTTGCAGTACAAATATGAGTACTGTAGAATCTATACTAGTATAGATGCCACAATGGAAAAACTTTTATTGCATAAGAAAAAGAAATTGACACATGACATCAATGATTATAATAATAAATGTGCCTATCCAAGAATTCCAGCGCAAGGCCATCATACAAACAATTTGGACATTGATAATCAACCCATAAGGGGTCAATTGAATGTCCCAAATGTAGATAATGTTCCTAATAGGCCACGAGAGCAAAGAACTACTGTAGGAAGAAGTCCTAGGCTGAATAATAATATTAGAAATGACAACATGAATAATGCAGCATATGATGCAGGTCAGAACATCCAACAAAATGATAGCAGTGGTGAAGTAATACAAGAAAGTGATTTACAAAATCATCAAGACCAACAGGGTTTTCACCAGGTCAATTACCACAGGCACAACAAACAACGGAGGTCATATCAGCAATCCAACACCAAGAACAGGAGGAAAACACGGAAGAGATGAACTTAGAGTCATGTTTTGGGTCGCAACCCAAATTACATATAAGCTCCAACGGGGACTTTAAGATTTATAACTATACTGTGATGGACATACATCAAGACATGGTCGACTTTCTAGCAAAAGATTTATCCTTTGTCCCAGGTCGACGAATGGACATTGCTAAAACTATAATAGATTTAAAAATCTTTGTACGTAAATTAAATTTAACTGCCCTGTTGGGTAACAACACAGCTTCTATCAGTACCCTTAGAGTTTCCAGTTCATATAACCCACCTTTACATCCCATTTTAAATACATTTGAAAAGATCTGTGTAATGGATTTGTGGGCCATTCACAATCATGAAATTTTTAAGAATTATGTCCATTCTAGTAACATCACCAGTTTAGAATGGGATTTTATAAATTTATTAAAAGATTGTGGAATAAGAGTCATGAAACCAGATAAAGGTGGAGGCCTGGTCTTTATGGACCATTATATGTATGTTGAGTATATGCAAAAACATCTGGAAACTTCTGCGTACAAGTCTGTTTCATTAAATGAAATTCACATCGCATATAAGAAAATTAATAATACTTTGAATGATTTATTTCTAGAAGGGTTTACTGATTTAACATTACATGAATATTTAAGAATGGCTGCACCCAAAATACCAGCACTCTTCGGAACCCCTAAATTGCACAAAAGATTAATCAATCCCCCGTTTAGGCCCATCATTGATGGTAGGGGTTCAATCACGTATGCCTGTGCTAAATATATTGACAGCATTATTAAACCACTACTGAGTAGTGAAAAACAAATCTGTAAAGACTCCTGGTCCTTCTTAGAAAATATTAATAAATTAGAATATTCACCTGAATCCATTTTTTTGACGATAGACGTCAAGGATTTATATACTGTGATACCCCAAGCCTTGGGCATCGACTGGGTAAGACAGTTTTTAGTTTCTAAGAAGGTCAGTGAGGATAACATTCGCCTAATTGAGTCTTTATTAGAACTTGTTTTGACAAACAATTTCTTTTATTTTGAAAACAAGTTTTATTTGCAGACATCTGGTGTAGCGATGGGCTCACCTTGTGGTGGAACGTTTGCTAATGCTGTCATGGCGTTCTGGGAAAACACTTTACTTTTTAGAAACGATTGGTTTCAAAAATATGTCTCCTGGTACACTAGGTACCAGGATGACATTTTCTGCATATGGACAGGAGATCTGAATACTGTTCCATTATTCATTGAAGACATCTCTAAAATGACAGATTTTTTAGAATTTACATATAATTTAGGGACAGACCAGATTAACTATTTGGATGTTCTATTAATCAATGACAGAACTAACTGTAAATATAAAAGTCTAATTTTCAGAAAACAAACATATTCTAATTCCTTGTTGCACTTTTCAAGCAATCATCCATTTTTTCAGAAAAAAGCGGTAATAAAAGGACAGTTAGTACGTGCAGCACGCATGGTTTCTGACTGTCATGACTATGAAAATGAATGCAATCGACTGATGAATATGTTTTTAGTTAGAGGATATCCTTTCAAATTAGTCTCGGATATAATAGCAGAGGTTACATTTAAACGAAATGAGGGCCTATATTTCCCTCTGTTAAGTCACAATCATGTTGTAGAAACTAACGGGGAGTTCATTTTAGATAATAGTCCCAACAATATTGAAAATAAGAAGAATGAAACTAATAATAATTATAGAATTAGTTTCTTACATACTTATTCCTTGGATTTTAAAGAAATTAAGGAAATTATTTTTAAAAATTGGGACATATTAAAAAACGATAGATACCTAACGAATTTATTAGGTGTAGTCCCTAAGATTACTTATAGGAGGGATGATAACTTAAAGACCATATTGCAAAGAAGTAAGATTAAGAATAACAGTAATAGGCAACATGGGATGTTTAAATGTGGCTTTTGTGCCCAATGTAAATTTATTAAAGTATGCAACCAAGTACTTATTAATGACATTATTTATAAAATTAATGATCATTATAACTGTGAAACAAAAATCGTAGTTTATGCAGCTGTATGCTCCCAGTACAAAGCATTTTATATCGGCAAAACCGAGCGTAAATTAAAATGCCAGATATATGAACATCAATATGACATAAATAAAAAAGATGTTAATAATGCACTTGCTAGGCATACAATAGAAAATGAGGGGCATACTTTTGGTTTTATAATTTTACAAAAAGGTTTTGTAAATAACAGAGGTGGCCCTTGGCAGATTCGACTGGAAATTAACGAACTCCTTTGGCAGATTCATACTAGAGCTTATATCAGTCCAGGGATTAACGAAACTCTATCGATCAAACCAGTTTTGAAACTATTGGCATGTAATAGATGAAATATTTTTTGAATAACAATAGAATGTTATGTTTCACTATACATGCACACTACAATGTAATTTAGTTTTAAAAGGAATAAAATGTATTGTTATATACATACATATATTTTATATAGGATTTTATACATAAATCAATTTTTTGATTTTTCATTTTTAATTTGTATAGGTATTTAAAGAAGCTATACATTAATACAGGAATTTATGATGTGGTTCAGTCCTACACCTTTAAGATGTTATGGTGGGTTGACACATATTTGGGGTTCCCATGACAATGTATAATTAAATGAAATGCATTTTAAAATGATTGGAGAATTTTAACCTTTTGTGGATATAAATATTACTATTTTGGCATTGTTACATGTGTTTGTCTGATGAAGGTGGGACACAGTGCTCGCCGAAAGCGTGTAACTGATTTTACTCTCACTTTTATTTGTTTTATTAAACTGCAATTTCAATTTTTGAAGCTCAACTCTTATTGTGACCTGGTTGGCCACTTCAACAGTTTAAAAACTCTGAGATTGCAGTGTTATGCATGCCTGTACTGTTACCTGCATTTCTTTTCTTTTTTCTTTTTTTCTGCATGCTTTTTCCAGGATACCTCATGATCATCAAGGATTACCTGTAACAGAATATGTCCTATTATTTCTGCACTACCTGAAATTTCAACCAGAGTCAGGGGGACAGCTGTCCAGAGGGGGCCATGCAGGCAGTGATGAAAGTTATTTGTTCCCTCACTACACACAGGCAATAATGTCATTACTAAAAGCCCTAATCTAAACCCCTGGGAGGGGGACTTGAGATTTGTGTCACTGTGATAGTTCACAATGGCTTCCTCAACCTTGTGCAGAAAGCTACCACTGAGTAGTTGCTTGATGAGTGGTCTCCCACCCCCAGGCTGTACATTTTCATCACTGCCCCATCTCCAAACAACCATGGCAGTGCACAGTTATCTTATCCCCCTCCATTGTAGGGTGAGTACGTATGTCCTACCCAAACAGTTTTTTCAAGCATGTGAGCTGCTAACTGATCTTGAGTATCTTGAACCATTGGCAGGGCTTTATCCTTCTATGCCACCAGAGCTGACTGTCTGCTTTTTGCAATAAATCTACACATATACAATATCAAGTTTTATTTCATTAAAACCAATCAAGCACATACAGTATCTCTGGATCAAATATGGCTTTATTTGATATGAAACTTTCAGTAAATTATCCAGAAATAATGTTAATAGTATGCTTACAAATAAAATACAATATTAAAAGCAGCAGCTGTTTTAACACCAAGTAGCTAGTCTGCAGTAATGAAAACTTAATACTTATTTCATAAAGGAATTATATGTCAGAAAAAATTGCTTTGAATAATTTATCCACATTTGCACTAACGTGATGGAGAAGTATCTGAAGAGGTACAAAATGTTCATCCATTGTCTTTGGCAATAATGACAATGAGAAAAAAATCTTTGGACTAAGTTAAAATGTAGTGCCTGCTTTTTACTTCATCTTATAGTCTGAGATTTTATAGGTAAAACAGTGCTCTATTTTTCTACTTTCCAGTGTGGTATTGTTGATTAGTTTTCTGTATATGCTTGACTTTATTTAATCTGACTAGATTCACTAAAGTCATGATGAGAACAATCATTCCATATCCTACAGGGCACATGCCTCTGAGTATTCTGCTGGTATATGACTTGCATGATAACTCACAGTTTTGCTAGAGCTTCTAAGTATAAAAGTGACTAATACTGCCATTGTAATTAGGTTCCTAGGTTCAAAGATGAAGCTCATGCTTTGGGACGTGGCTCTTGAGATAAAACTTGATCATCTTGCTTTATTTCCTATCTCTCATATGCAAGCTTGTTTTTTAGCAAGATATTTAAATTGTAATTTTTTCCTACATGCTGGGAGCTGATTGTATAGTCTAGGAATACTTTGTATGTAAAAAGTCACAGTTAACTAACTAACTAACTAACTACCCAACCAACCAACCTTTTTCTGCTGCAACTGATAAAAAGTATATCGCCAAACCCTAGGTTTGCTGAATTAGTCTTCTGATTTTAAAATTAATGGAAACTGAAAGAGAAAAGGATTACAAAGAGCACAGAAAACTAAACATAACCATCCAAGTATGAGACTGAAACCAGTGACGTAGATTTTACTTTAATTTTAGAATCAAGTTATTTTGCTTCTTTATTATTTTGGCAAAAAACAGTTCTTGGTTTGCACTGTTAGTTTGCTAGTTAAATAAGAAAAGAAAGTTGTATTAGACTTTTAAGACTCATTTCATTCATAATTTATATATGGGAATTAGGGGGTAATAAGAAATGCCAAGTTTTTCTGTGAGTGTTAAGAAACTTAATTATCTCTTAGGTTCATAGAAAGTGGCTAAAGGAGATAGGCATGCATCTGAAATACGTGCTTTTTCACTTAAGTGGAAAAGCATGTATTTGGGGCACAGATCTAGCCACATTCTGATAACCTAAATTGAAATAAAAAACACCATCTCATGTCACTTATTGCTTTGCATTAGCACTAAGCACCTTTGAACACCCCCCCTTAATATTTCTGATCATCTGTTGCAGTTAAACCTCATAATTATGTCTATTCATAAATGATTTTTCTCACTGTATTTGAGATAGTGAGATTAGAGTCATGAAGACTCATTGTACTGGCAAAAATATCACAGGCACATTTGACAAATATTATACAGGAAGCCTTAGGTGAGCTATATAAATATCACAAAAATAGTAAACAGAAAATAAGAATCAGGAAGTCTGTTATCAATATGCAGACTATTAAAATATATGACAGGTTGACAGGATGTTCAGAAACCAACATCGCTGTGATAAATAGCTTTTTAAAAATTGTGCAACATGGCCTGATGGTGATTGCATATGCATAAGTGCTGACACAGGAACGAGTAGATGTGAATAGTGTTGTATAACAAATGTATGCGTTTGTGAAAACAGCAGTTAGCATGCAAGTGACTAGACTGAGCTTTGGGAGGTCACATGAGACAGGGGCATTTGCATGCAGATGGCATGCTCAGTTTGATACATGTTAGCATATGCATCAAAGTGCCACATTTTTATTACAAGGGCACTGACAAGAGCCCAGACAAAAACTAAACATGTAAGTAACAGGTAAATGGGGTGTTAGGAAAGTGGAAAGAGGTGAAAGTAAGAAACAAATACACAAAAGAAATGGGAAGTGAAAAGTACAATGGTGTATAGGAAGGGGTATCATTTTTGGGACACTTGACCCTTTTCTTATAGAGATGAAAGGCAGAGAGAGAAGGGAGCAGGGGTATGATAAGGCTAGAAAGAAAGGAAGGTATAATAATGGCAGCAGGAGCCAACAAATATCACACAATTAAAGACTAACAGGGGGAATGCTGATACAAAAGGTGCATCACAAGGGAGAGAAGCAGACAGACAGAGGGTTGATAACTGCTGATGGGGAGGATAGGACAACAGACAGTGGAGGATGAGTGACACAAGAAGAATTGGAACAGCATTATGGGAAATAGGGTGGTGTAAGTATTGTCTGCTATGCTATCCCAGTGGGAACCTGTCCAGAAGTTGGCCATCTCTGTGACTATCATCATGGGTTGGTTCAGCCACTTTTGGCAAAATGGTTGGTGACAGGCAGCTGTGAGACTCTGACAGGAACATAAGAGTGCATTCCAGGTACCAATCCAAAAATTGAGCCACTGGTTCACAGCTGCCTCCACACCTTCTGCCAGGTGACCCAAGAGTATCCCTCTGTGCTACTCCCCGATAAGAAGCCCATACCATGTACTACAAAATCAATGCTAAAAGACGACAGCAAATACTTCAGGTCACCTTCCATAGGATTATCTTCATCATCCTGCAAACAGGCTGGCCTGGAGACTGACCAGCAGTTGGTGTGGTGACCAGTGCAGCATGGAAAAAATGTAAACACAACTGGATACAAAACAACAGAGGAGCATAGTCAAAAGATGAAGATGACAAATTGAAGAGATTAGGGTACAAAGATTAGTATTATGTATTATACTTTCTTATAGCAGGTATTAGAAGAAGAAGAAAAAAAAACAGAAGAGCAATATCTATATAAATGACTGGGAAACACCTATGTTAAGACAGGTGACAATATGGAGGGGGGGTATGATTGGATGTACCTCTGTCACCACATTGTAAGATACTGGAACAGATTATTAATTGTAATGAGTGTGTGTGTGTGTGTGTGTGTGTGTGTGTGTGTGTGTGTGTGTGTGTGTGTGTGTGTGTGTGTGCAATGGAAAATGAAACAAGGAAGATATAATCAAAGCAAATGAAGTGTTCAGGCCTGTGAAAAATAAGTACTTGTGCAGTTGTCATATACGTTATGGCAAATGTGTGGATGTGATGTGTGTCACACATTGGCACACTATCAGAAATAACATGCATACAACTAACTACATGAATAGGTAATGGATTGCTAACTGCTGTTGTAAGAGTCCAGGTGGAAATCAAGTCTCACTGTAATGATAGACAGCTTCATTACAGTTTTCACATCCATACTACTTCAAGAAAAATCTGGCACAGTGAAGGACAGTGGTGCATATACAAACCTTTATGAAATGGCACTCCGACAAAAATAATGACCACCTATACAATAGTAGTCACACACCAATGAGGTAATGAACAATGAAACACAGAACTACTACAAACTGCCTGAGTGCAGAGGTACACACAGTGTCAGTACAGCTGGCATGCAGACGGCAATGTTAGGAATAACTGACACATTTAAGAGCTGTAGCATAGTTACAAATGCATTTAAAGTCATACAACAGTCTTATAATCAGTGAAGAAGTCTGCAGTCATTGCCTTTTAAACAGCAATGCAAAACTGTTTAGTCGTGGTAAACAGGTGAAGCACAGGTGCAAGTCTGGTGGCAACAAAGTTCACTTATTCTAACATCTGGTGAGTCTGACCTTCCTCCTTTGGCAGGCAAGTCAATTTTTGTAATCTCATCCTCTGTTCCAAAACACAAAAAACATGTTAATGAGCACAGCATAACCATACACATCAGAAACAGCCTATATCTATGTATTAAGGCCTATTGTAATTTAAGTCAGCAGAAATGAAACCTTAATTTAATCATCTGGTCGTCTCCCTAACCACTTCTTCCCAGTGGTTAAGAAGGTCTGGATGGCATGTCCTCAGATCACTATACCTGTGCTGGCACTGCTTCCTGGAGTGGGTGACACCTGTGGCATCATTCATTGCCCTAGCAAGGAAATGACTGGCTTCAGCCTTATACAGGGGACCCTCATAGTTCTCCGCAACAAAAATCCCACTGTTAAGTGTGAAATAGGAGAAGAAAGATTTAAGTCTACCTGTGGTACCATGCAGGCACTGTACTGCACTTAAATTCTGCAGAGGTCATGTCCACCCCCCAGATTAGGTCCAGGAGTGAAAATGATAACTAGAACATAAAGCCAAATGCTGCAGACACCACATAATGAGCATCAACCTGAAGCACAGTAGCATGATACCTATGTATGGCAGTATTACACATGTGGACAGTAGCAGAGGCCAGTGCAGTAGTGGTGGCTATGTCATACAGGTGCACACACCTATGATGACCATGAACTTTACTACACTGAAAATGTATATTACCTTACTAGCATAAGCACCAGGCTGCTAGCTACTTGGTAGTCTGATAAATCGCATGCTTGTAATATTGCAAGAGACCTAGCAACAGAAATAAACAGAATAATTCAAATAAAAGAGTTGCAGAAAAAAATTAAATATAGAAAAATTACCAACAAACAGGTCACACTTTGTAGCAAACACTATAATGTACATAGCTGCCACACACTGCTTTTGCACCATGCAAATTACTTTATTCTAGACTATGTTAGGGTGAAGGTAGAGAACACATTTAGGGCATGAGAAACAGGCAGAAAATGTTGTAAGCCTGAAAGGGGAGGGAGTGTCCAAATTGAAAATCTACAGAAAACATGTAGAACAGTCACTGATCATCATGGAAGGAGGAATAGCCATCTATGCCTCACTGACCAGGCATGATAGGTTCTACTCCTTTGAATGGACAACTGTATAAATTATGGGAGATGGGTACAGCAGTTGATATATGTGCAATAATTCAAAACAAAACTGGCCCAAATAGCTACTGACCGGAGTCACAAAAACGCTATAACGTAAAATAATACACAGTATATTTAACCTTAAATAAATACTGTGTATTATTTTACGTTCCAGCGTTTTTGTGACTCCGGTCAGTAGCTATTTGGACCAGTTTTGTTTTGTATTGTTGTTGCTACTTGGACATTCTTTATATATGTGCAATAATTGTGACTTCAAGGAAAGTGCAGGAACTCCAGTTCATAGATAAGTATCAAGGCTAGCAGGCCATGTGGGCCATTGTAAGTCTAGCCAATTTCCCTTCAAAGGTGAAAATCAAACACTGTAACTGGCGTTTATGATGTAAACACCTTAACCATCATGTCAGCCTCCAACTCCCAAATGCAGTTGAATGCAAAAAGATCCCAGTAATAAGAATAGTTAATGTTGCACAAACCTTTGTGTCTACTAGGATACTTATTCCACACATCTCCCTTGATCCCATGTGAGGATGGCATCAGTCAGCCAGCTTCTACATATCTCTATCTGCACAATAGCAACTAACATTGCAGGATCTTCTCCAAGCCTTTCTGCACTAATGACAGACCTGTTCACATAGAAATGCTGGTGTACAGAAAAGCAGATTGTCTCAGCGCATTGGATTATTTTTATATACATTTGAATCATGCGGCTGTGTCTGCTGTCTTCATTTGCATATGTGGTAGCTCTCATTAGCATGTTGACATTCATTTGCATGTGATGGCTACATTGCTATTTTCCATGGTGGTGCAATCTTGCTCCATGCCTCTGAATTGAGCCCTGGACTACAAGAAGGAGCATATTAATAATTAATAATCTTCCGTGCTAATTGTCTCAGTCGCAGTTACTCACAAGCTTAGATGTAACCATTAGATCTGTAGTGAACTTATATCTTCTTTGTTTATTTCTTTTCTTTCCCCAAGCACATTGTTGGTGTTCTTGTTGATATATTCTCTTACAACATTACTGACCTACCATTCACTCTGTCCCCCCATTCCCTTCCAACTCTTCTTCTGAAGTTACTTTGAACCAAGTCTTTTTTGGTGTTTTACAATTTCAAAAATACCATTTCTCTAGACCCTGGCAATTATCCTAGGTGTATCCTGAGAATGTCAAGTCCATCCAGCAAAACAGTGCCTTCAACTCTTCAACCTGATTCTCTTCATTGCTTATATCCCTGAGGTGCCGTTTAGTTAATTAGTTAGTTATTTAGTTACCTGGGTTGATGGGCTGACCACAGAATATTTTCAGCCAAGATCTAGTATGGCAATTACAGATTTCATCACCGAATTTCATTTGTTAAAAGATAACACAATGAAAGAGCATACTAGTAGAAATATATAGACAAAACAGAATGGCTATCAATGGATACAGAAGTAAATGATGTGCAACAATTAAATATATTCACAGATTGTCTAAGGAAACATCTTATATAGTAATAAAAAGGAAACTTGTACAATTCAAAAGTAAAAGAGGAGAAAAGTATGATATATCATAAGATTTGGTATATGTGATTGTTGTTTGATGTCAGGTTTTTTAGTCAGTTTGAAAATGACAACACATATATTAATTGCTAACAAATTTAGGTAGCTGCTTTTTAAATATAGTTAATTTCTGGATTGCTGTAATATACAGAGGTAATGAGTCCCAAGGTGCTGTTGCAGGCTTTCATATAACATTTTCACCCATTGCTTTCTAAAAATATGACCTTGGCAGTAATATCCTATTTTCTGAATACGGGAAATAGGAATAAATGGTGTATTTTTGATGTATTTGTGAGTTAGCAGTAGACGTCTGGAGAAGTTTAGTAATTTGTGTGTGCCCCGGCAAAAAGGTAGATATTCTACTGACCACAGGAATTACAGGCCTATTGGAATCACTAGTATTATTTGCATGGCTGGGGAATCTGGATTAGAAAAGGGGCATACTGTCCACATTGCCTATCTGGAACTTGTCAACGTCTTATCTTCCATGTAGGAATTATTGACAAATGGGGAAACTTTAACTATTTCCTCCCTGTTCACCTATATGTATCACAATCTATTTCTCAGGATGAAATTTTATGCCTGATTCCTCACCATAGGACTGAAATGCTCTTCATATCTGTAGTAGAGAGCCCTCTACCATCTTCCAAAACAAACATGCAGTCATCTACACAAGAGATTTAAACCACTTTCCGACATGCCTGTCTCTGTTTCTGTTTTGAAAGTAGGTAAACACAATGGGTAGAGACAACTTTTCTTCATGGTTTCCCTTCATACCTCTCCTATATCAGATAGTTTTCCATTTGCCATTATTTTAAGTTTGTGAGAAATGTATAGTGCCTGTAACCCTTGCATGTATTTCCTTTACCTGTCACATGTTACATTCCACCCATCATAGCATCCCACTCTAACATATTCTATATGTCCATTGGCAAGGTGCTAACCATTCTTTTTCCCATTTTGGGAAATTCATTAAAAGGTGTCAGTACTCACTAGATGATCTATCCTTCACAAAACCAATGCATTCATTTACTGCCACAGTGCTTTCTAGTCTTGCTATTACCACCATTGCAAAATGCTTACATTTGTGTTACTAAGAGATTTGGACCTGAAATTTCCTGCATTGCCTGGGTCCTCCTTATTTTTTGGTAGCACAATTACTACAACTTCCATCATTGATGACTGTGGCTTACTTTCTAGAAAAATGCTAGTGAACACTTATGCTGATCAATTTGCTATGTCAATACCGACCACCATATAATAATTAATGAGAATTCAGTCCAGACTCCCAGGCTTTCCACTCTTCAAATGTCTAGTTACCTCTAAAATGTCCAAGCATCAAGTCTGTCTATGTAGGCTTTTTCTTGCCTCCTCCTTCAATCAAGCTCCCTCCCAGTCCAGTCCATAAATGACTTTTTCATCAGATTCACCTTTGTATGCAAATTTTCATAAAATGTGTTTAACAAATACAAAAATCTCTATACTTGAAAGCACTGGTATCCCTGCCTCACTCTTAATTGACTTCACCCAGGCCTTATTTCTTTGTCTGATCTTTTTTTTTCTACATCACCAACCAGCTCCTCTTCTTAAAAAGTCACAATCTGCCATTCATCCATACCCTTCAAATGTTCCTTTTCCTCTCACATCCTAACCATCTTGTCCCCGCCCTGCTTCTTGCCATATTCATTGGAAGATATTGCAGTTGTCTTTCTACCCAGAATTTTATTCTTCTATATCCTTTGAGGTTTCACAGGAAATCCCCTCATTCTTCCTATCCTCATCCCCTAAATGTAATCAATTTCTTTCCACCTTCATTCACTCTATTCCACCACATTTCATGCACCACCTATTTCATATCTTATCTTTTCTACATCCTACCACTTTTCATGACTCCACCTTCATCCCTTCCTTATCACCTTCCACTTATTCACTCTGCAATAGCATTATAATTGTCAGAAACTGCCAATCCATTACCCAATCCTTCTGACTCACTGTCTTCCTGTCCATCATAATTCTATCAGTATGTCTTTCCTGTCTCACATCATCCCTCAGAAATGTAAATCATAGGTTCCCTTCATTTCCTTCTCTCCAAACATCTGCTAGTTCCATCATGTCCATTGTCTTTATTAACGCCTTCTAAAATTTGTTGTAAAACTCTACCCCGCCATACAACCTGTCCTCAACTGGTTTTCCTCCTCTTGATATGCATTACTAATCATCTGATTACAATCCCTCAACACCATTTATCATCTTTATTCAGTTTATCGAAATAAAAAATGTACTTCCTCTTTCCTCTACAAAGCACTCCCATTACTTTCCATCTTCCCTGTTCATCCTTTTACATTGCATGACCAAACGACTTATTTCTTTTGTGACAAAAATCCATGCTACCTTTTCGCCCATAGCACTTGATAGCCCAAGCCGACTGTATCCCTTTTTATCATTTTATCTACTTCTCTTACTTTCAGTTTTGTTCTGTGCATTAAGAGTATGTTGAAATATTTATGTAGTACCTTTTACAAAACCCATGTCATTTTAAGAGGCTGATTACTACCATGTTCTGTTTCAGGTCTCACTGGTGTCTACCTCCTACACAAAGGAGGTAATTCTTATGACTTCTCAATATTTCATCCCATTGCCATTCTATCCCCCTTATCTAAGATACTTGAGAAATGTATACACTCCCAAGCCATTCAATACCTGAACAAACACAATCTCC
>NC_056735.1:1046815426-1046897926 GCF_019279795.1 Protopterus annectens
GAAAGCTGGGGCCTGGTGGCCAGTTGAGAGAAGCAAGCTGATAGGAAACTTTCTCTGGTGTTAGGCATGCCATCTGGGATGCTGTGTCCAGACTTGCGCCCAAGAAGGTTATCCTTTTGGTGGGGTACCTGTTTGAATTTCTTTTCGCGGATTGTGTACCCTAAAGAGGTTAGTAGGTCCTTTACAAAGGCCAGGTCTTTGAACAGCTTTTCCTGGCTGTCTGCCTGAATAAGGCAGTCATCTAAGTAGGGGAAAATTTGAATATTTCTTTGTCTCTAAAAAGCAATGGCCAGAGCCAGGTATTTTGAGAAAACTCTGGGAGCAGTAGATAAGCCAAAGGGAAGTGCAAAGAACTGAAAATGTTGAGATCCTGTCCTGAAGCAAAGATATTTTCTTCAGGACTCCCTGATGGGAATGTGGAGATAGGCCTCTTTTAGGTCCAGGGCGACTAGCCATGCTTCCTTGGACAGCATGGGTAGCAGCTGCTGGAGGGTGAGCATTTTGAATTTTGGGATCACCAGGAAGGTGTTTAGAATGGCTAGACAGAGGATGGGGTGCCATGTGCCCTGTTTTCTGGGTACCAGAAAAAGTATGGAGTAGCAGCCTTGGCCTACCTGCTCTGCAGGAACGTGTTCTCCTGCTTCCAAGGAGAGCAGGATATGGATTTGCTTTTGAGCCTCTGCCCATTGATTTGGTGGTAGATCTGGGAACCCTTTTGGGGTTGGAAGGGTGTGGAAGAAGAATTTGTACCCCTGACGCACAAAGCTCAAACAAGCAGCATGCAATCCAAGAACAGAATCTTAAAAGTTCACAAACCAAAATAAAAATGCTACACCAGTCAACAGCACCACACTAACGCATACCTAAACTGTCTGAGCATGCATTACTATGGGTAAATAGAATGATACAAGGTAGGCTGGGGAAGTTTTAGGTAATGTGCCAAGTTCTCCTAGTCAAACTTATCCATGAAAAGGACAAAACTCCAATGACAGATATGCCCAAAACCCAAAGTGCATACCTTCTTCCCAAATGAATCTCCTCTTTTCAAGTGAAAATGCACTGTTAACGGAATACATTCTGGAACCTCTCACTGCATCACAGAATCAGCAGATAACCTGCACTGAGGCTTCTGCTTACATATTAGGCCTACCTTACGCACAATAAAACCAGCCGGAAGTCCAAGCATACAGGTTTTCCTCAAAAGTCTTCAAAGGCTTTTGGAAGATTTTGCAGGGGGGGGGGGGTGGGCTGACTGCTCAAACGTCAATGATGAAAGCACTAAGTGTCTCTTGTGATGATGTTTAGAAGGTCTCACCAAGAGAGACACCCTCCAACAGTAGCCAGGGGGGGGGGGGGTTCGTCCTCATCTGTGTTATGGAAAGGGGTCTGTGACAAGCCAACTTGACATTTTTTCCTACACTTGACCTGGACAAGTCAATCTGGTAATAGAAAACTTTTTTGCTCAACTGGCGCAGAAGTCCTTAAGGGCCTGGGGCATTGCTCCTTTACCAGCCATCTAAAAATTAGTTGGCAAACTTCTTGTAAGAAGACTGCTGCGGCAGACATCTGGGGCAACAAACTTCCCTGTACCAAACAAGTGTTCTAAGAAAGTCTTCCAAGAGATGGTGGTCCAGAACCCTCATTAAGCTCTAAAATAATCACTGGACGGGCAATAACAGAGGACAGCTGTGTGAAAACAGCAGGGATATCCTATTAGCATGAGCCTTGCCCTCAACCCTGCAACACTTGCAAGCCAACACAGGTGGCCAGAAACCAATATCTGGCTTTGAAGTAGTTGTAAGATCAGAAGACTATGGCAAGACCAAAAGTATTACCCTACTATTGGCCTCTGAAAGAATTTCAATAAAGGCAGTTAAATACATGCTTGATCTGAGTGTTTACACAACAGTGCCTCCTGTTGAACAAGACCCAGTACTTTGGTGTCTGCAGGACTCATGGGGTTTCAGAGGATTTGGCATCTTCCCTGCTTCTCTAACAGATTTTCTCTAGTTTCCTTTGAAGAGGTATTTCACCTAAACTTTTAGGCCCTAAAGGACACATCTCTCTCATAAAAAATCAAAAGGGATAGGAGCCCCTTGACTTGGCGGGAAGCTTAAAACATTTTTTGGGTCTTTTTGAAATTAGTAAGCTTTGTCAAGTGGAAACTATGCAATATGCTCAAAAGAGAATAAAGCACTAGAGGTGGAAGCCCTTTAATGCTATGATTAGATTACAATGCACTTGTTGGTACACCCCCAAAAGATGTTGGTGTCAAAAACCTCAAACACAAAAAGCAGCAGCAGTGTTCAACAAGGACTCCTTGACGGCATCTGAGTTGAGGCACTACAGAATAAATTTTGTGTCCCAATCCTTGTTGGTGTGGTTCCTACATCTGTGGTAGTTGTATTTGCTTCAATTAAAAAAAAATCCCTAAAATGGACACTTCTTGTTCTGGAAATTTTCTAAATTAGCCTGACTGGCAAATAATGCAATAGAGAAAGAAGAGAACCCACGAGTACACTGCTTTCCTCCACCTACCTGGCATCTTATGGACATTTCTAGGTTTGGGAAAAAGCCAAGCCAGCCATCCAAAGCTCTTGAAGCCAGGCTGCATGAGCAGTAGTTGCTTGATGCCAAATCATGCCCATCATGAACAATGCTGCAGTGATCCCTATGACTACCATATTCCAAGTTCCCCAAGTTGAGTCATGATTTTTACATGCAATACTGCTGCTTCACAGAGTAAGCATTATATAGTTTTTTCTGACCCCCTGAAGTGCATAGATAAAATTTTAATTCAGAAGGCTCCTGTTCATTATCCTATGAAAACTGCACAACTCTTTCTGTAAGGCACTAAACAAAATTGTTAATATAAACCTGGCTGACCGACATAACCATGTAAAAAGTTTCCATTTGTGCCTTAAGCTCACAGACGAAGCACAATTGCTCATCATCACAGACTTCCCAAACAGGCAGTATCGCACTTCATCCATCCTCACTTTATACTGTACAAAGTACAGTTTTGCACCTACCATAAATGTAGATGTCCGAACAGGATAGCATCTGCAGTCATAACAAATGGGTTGTCCTGTCGTCAGGCAGCCCTTCGGTCGGCCGGATTCCAAAGTCTGGGTCTGGCCTCGGCTGGTGTCGCACTTCACCCGACGTCATCTCTGCTGGTCTTCGGGTATAAAGGCATCAGCCGACGCCATTTTCCTCAGTGTTTCTTGCCCCGGATGCCAGTTGCCCTCTTGGAAAGCTAAATTTTGGATAAATGCCAATGTTTCCAAAAAAGTAGAAGGCAAACACAAAAAATAAGCATGTATGTACATATATACAAACAAATACACCATAAGAGACCCCCCCCAGCTAGCTATTAGGAGGGTAAATACCCTAGGAGTACCACAGAGGGAAGGAGGGTGGGTAATCCTGACTGCAGATGCTATCCTGTTCGGACATCTACATTTATGGTAGGTACAAAACTGTACTATGTCCTTCAAGGATGCATCTGCAGTCATAACAAATGGGTAGAATACCATAGCCAAACTAGGGGAGGAGGAAGAAGAATTATGGTGTAGTTAGGATCCCTTGCAATACAGCAGTGGCAAACCCTGCTCGGGATCTAGAGTATAGAGGTAAGTTATAATGCTTGGCAAATGTATGCACGGAGGTCCAAGTAGCCTCCTCAATAATGTCCTTGGTTGCCACTCCTCGTAAGAAAGCTGTGGTAGTGGCTGTAGCCCTTGTAGAGTGAGGTCTTATGTTTTGTGGAATTGGTTTTCCATGGTAGGAGTAACAGAATCTTATGCAATTTCCTATCCATTTGGAGATTGTCTGTTTGGAAATTGCTTTTCCTTCCCTTCCTGTTGCATAGGCTACTAAAAGCTGGTCAGTTTTTCTGTTACCTTTGGTTCTGTCCAGGTAGTAGCGTAACTGTCTATGTACATCCAAGGTATGCAGCAGTCTTTCCCCCCTGTTCTGTGGATTGGGAAAGAAGGTAGGTAGGTGGATTGCCTGGTTTAGAGACACTCTGGATACCACCTTAGGCATAAATGTAGTATTAGTTCTCATGGACACACTATCTTGATGGAAGATTAGGAAGGGTTGTACTGCCATTAAGGCCTGTAGTTCCGAAACCCTCCTTGCTGAAGTAATTGCCAGTAGGAAAGCAGTTTTCCATGATAGGTGTTGAAGGTCTGCAGTTGCTGCTGGTTCAAATGGAGGGAGTGTCAATTTTTCTAGCACAAAGTTCAAGTCCCATGCTGGTAGTGGTGGTTTCCTAGGAGGTTTTACATTCTTGATTCCTCTGAGGAACTGCCTGAGTAGAGGATGTGAGAAGACAGGGGGATCGAAGCTGTATTCTGCAGAAATAGCTGATGCATGTATCTTGATGGAGGAATAAGACAGGCCTGTATGGAGAAGCTCTGCCAAGTACTCCAGGATGTTAGCAATATCTATCTTCGACACATCTTTTCCTCTTTCAGTACTCCAAATGACAAACCTTTTCCATTTTCCTGCATAGTTCCTTCTTGTTGAAGGTCTGCGGGCTTCAAGGATAATGTCTTCAACCCTTTGGGATAAGTCTGGGTTAGTTGCTGTTATGTGATGTTCCAGGCAGTCAGTTGCAGAGTTTTTAAGTTTGGATGCATGATGTTGTAGTTGTTCTGAGTTAACATCAAAGGCATCCGAGGTAGTGTCCACGTTCTCCCCGAGACATGCTCCTCAGCAATGGATACCAGTGTTGTCTTGGCCAATGGAGACTATCAGAATTATCCTTGGACGTTCCTCTTTGATTTTCAGTAGTACCTTGTGCATCAAAGGAAGAGGTGGAAATGCATATGCTGTCAGGCCTTTCCAACTGAAGGATAGAGAGTCCACCTTCCATGCAAGTGGGTGGTATGTCCTTGTGCAGAATTTCTTGAGCTGGTGATTGAGTGGGGATGCGAATAGGTCTATTTGTGGCATTCCCATTTCTTTGTGATGGCCTTGAAGATGTCCGGGTGTAGCATCCATTCGTGAGCATCCCAGGTAGTTCTGCTTAACATGTCTGCTAGGGTGTTTTCTTTTCCCGGTACAAATATTGCCTGTAACTGGATGTTGTAGCTCAGAGCCATATTCCAAAGGTCCAGAGTCATTGTGCATAGGGGGTATGAATGAGTGCCTCCCTGTTTGTTGATGTACCACATGACTGTGGTGTTGTCTGTCCTTATCATTAAATGGCCTTCCTTGAGGAATGGTCTGAAATTCTGGATTGCTAGTTTTACTGCCAGCATTTCTTTTTGATTTATTTGCAGGTGCAGCTGGTCTGGAGTCCATAATCCTTATATGCATTTGTCCAACATGTGTGCCCCCCAGCCTAGGTCTGAGGCGTCCGTTGTGATGGTTTGACTTGCTTGAAAGTTGTGGAAGGGCAAGCCTGGGTTTGACTGGCATGCTTGAGCCCACCATAGGAACTCTTGTTTCAGGCATGGGATTAGTGGGATTTCGGTTTCTAAGCTGTGCCTGTGTTGAGACCATAAATTCTTTAGGTACCACTGTAGCTTTCTCATATGCAGTCTGGCATGGGGGACCAGGATAATGCATGATGCCATGAAGCCCAAGGCCTGCAGTAGTTTTCTTGCTGTTAGTTTGTTCTGCTTTGTTAATGCCAAGAAGTAAAGAGGAGTTGTTCTTGTTTTTCTGCAGTTAGGAATGCCATCTGTTTTACTGTGTCCAATTCCGCACCAGGAATGTTCTTGTTTGGGATGGTATCAGTCTTGACTTTTTAAATTGACTGTGTATCCCAGGGCTTGTAGTAAACAAATGACTCTTTGTAAGTCTTTTGTCAGCTTGCTTTTGTTGTCCGCTTGTATCAGGCAGTCGTCCAGGTATGGATAAATTTGGATTCCTGTAGCCTGCAATGGCGTTACTGATGCCAGGCATTTTGTGAATACTCTGGGCGCAGTAGATAAGCCAAAGGGCAATGCTGAGAATTGATAATGCTCTGATCCTGCAAGAAATCTGAGGTATCTTCTGCAATTTGTTCGTATGGGGACATGCAGGTATGCCTCCTTGAGATCTAGAGTTACCAGCCAACACTCCTTGCCCAGCATGGGAAGAAGTTGCTGTAGGGTCAGCATTTTGAATTTTGGGACAATGATGAATGTGTTTAAGACGGACAGGTCGAGAATAGGTCTCCAACTTTTCTCTTTTCTTGGTACTAGGAAAAGTCTGGAGTAGAATCATTTGCCCTGTTCTGTTAGTGGTACTCTTTCCACAGCTCTCATCTTTGTTAATTGAGCTATCTGCTTTAGAGCTTCTGTTTTTTGATTAGGAGGTAGGTTTGGCATTCCTCTTTTTACTGGTAAGGTGTGGAAGTGAAACCTATAGCCTTGGTCTATGGTTTGCAAAATCCACTTGTCTTTTGTGATATAGTGCCAATTTTTTGAAAATAAGGCTAACTTTCCGCCTAAAGGTGCTGCTGTTTGTTCCCTGGTAGGCGGTGTCAGAGCCAAGTCACTGTGATTGTCCTGTTGCAGTGGCAGTGGTTGTGTCTGTGCCGCTGGTTGTTGCCTTGCCACTGGCGTCCTCTGTAGGCACCTCCTCTGGATTGATTTCTGCCTCTGGAATGTCTATTCCTGCCTCTCTGAGATTTTGAGGAGTCTGGAAAGGACCAATTTTTGGAAGGCCAGTTCCTGCTAAACCTTAACCTGTAAGAAATCCTTAACTGTTTGTACAGATTTTGCTTTCTCTTCCATTTTCTTCATTACTTGCTGAGCAGGAGTACCAAATAGACTGGCCTTATCCATAGGAGCATCTAACAGCTTTGCTTTAACATGATCCGGCAAGACCTGTTCTTTCAACCATGCATGCCTTCTTATAACTGTGCCAGTCATGGCTGATCTAAATGAAGCCTCCAGTGCATCATAACCACATTTTAAAGAATGGTTACTAACCTGCTGAATGTTATTCACCATTTCTAAAACATATTTCTTATCTAAGGAGTCATCAGAGGACAGCTTCTTAGTTAACTGATCAAGCATAAACTCTTGGTATTGGATCATATGAAACTGACAGTTCAAAGCTCTAGCTGAGAGAGTAGCAGAGGTGTAAACTTTTCCCCATCTCTAAGGACCTGGATTCCCTTTCAGAAGGAGAGGGTTTTTGCTGAGGTCGAAGCTACTGCCTTAGGCCCCTGGGAGATAGTCTCAGGATCTGCAAGTGGGGCCTTGTATAGGTGGTGATGAGTGTCTGGTACCCTGTAAAACCTATCTGGTTTGGCAGGGGCTGGAGGTAAAGTATCAGGAGCAGTGCAAACATCATTAAATGCATCATCCACAACAGGCAGAACATGAGGTATAGCTAAGGGCCTATGTTGTGGTAAGTGTAGAAAGGTCCTAAGCCTTTTCTTGAATCTGAGAAATCTTGTCCCTGCCATTGGAATTGTTCTCTCATGGCATGTAAGGTTTCCCCAAAGGAAAATTCCTCTGGTGGAGAGGCAGATGGAATAGATTCTTCAACATCGGAATCTTCATAAGTAGAAAAAGGCCTCTGGATGGTCTGTAATGTCCGAGCCATCGAAGAATCATCAGAGCGCACTGCCTCTGGTGGCTCTGCTCTAGGTTTCTTTTCTGTTCGTTGAGAGGCCCTGTCTGGGTGAGATTGGGATCCCTAATTAAAGAGATGAGATCCTCTGCCAGAGTAAGCATTTGTGAACTGGAACTGGGCCTGTGTGAGGGGCTTAACAGGCACTGATTTAGCAGTTTTGGCTGCTTTAGCCCTGGCAAAGGCCTTAATAGACATGGCTGCAGGAGGCCTAGCAGCACCACGTGCTGGGGTAGAGACATCCAAAGGGATGGTGTCTGATAATTCACTAGGAACCACATTAGTAGGCAGAACTTCAGAGGCCGATTCAACTAGGGTAGCAGGAGCCTCTGTAGTAGTCATGGATTCGGCTGAAGATTGACCCGTTTGCTCTGTTTCGGCCGAAACAGAGACACTCGCGGTTTGCTTAACCGTGGTTTCGGCGAAACCGCGGACCGCGATGTCGGTCTTTTCTTCGCGTTTTTTAACAATTTGAGTAGTCGGAGGATCCGGCGGCATAATGTCTGCAAAATCTGAGCGAAAAACTGTTCAGCAAACTCCGACCCGGCGTCTAAGCGTTCGTCGGTTGAAGGAAGCACAGGCTAAACAGGCTGCTACGTCGTGGTCTGAGCCTAAACAAGGTAAGCAGTAAGAGTGGAAATCTTTATGAGGTATTTGTTTCCCACAAGTTAAACAGTTATTTACTTTTTCTGACATCGGCTGAGGCAAGAAAGAGTCCCCAACGGGGTATAGCTTTATAAGTCTTGAAGTAGTATTCGGTAGTAGTAATCTCTGGATCTGACCGACCGGCACTTGGAACAGCTTCTGCTTTGGGCGCCACGCGGCAAGAAAGACTGGGGAAAATGGCGTCGGCTGATGCCTTTATACCCGAAGACCAACAGAGATGACGTCGGGTGAAGTGCGACACCAGCCAAGGCCAGACCCAGACTTTGGAATCCGGCCGACCGAAGGGCTGCCTGACAACAGGACAACCCATTTGTTATGACTGCAGATGCATCCTTGAAGGACATCAGCAAATTTTTCAAAAACCAAATCCAGTTGTGTGGAATTCTCTCCAGCTATTAGAAACTTTTCATTTATACTCCCTTACAGACTACCTATTCATTTTCAGAGGGTCAATAACTGACTTCTCTAACATTTCTTTCTCGCACTGTATTTTCAAATAGCTCAAACTTAAATTTTAATTTACTTGACTCAATTTATCCATTTTGTTCTCTTATTCAACTACTCCCTATGATGTTCAGTTAAATATCTGGATTGTAAATAAATTCTTCTGTAAACTGTAATATACAGCTTTATAACATGAAAGAATGGTACATAGAGCTTGGACTATGGGTGAATATGGCCCAAGAGCCTACCCACCCACCCAATCAAAGAAAAGTTCAGTAGTGAAAGATCTTACAACAGTAGATGCCCTGTTTCTCACTGTCATAGTATTCTTAACAGATGGGATATACGGCCAAGGCCAGTCAAACGTCTAGCCAGCATATGAAAGCCTCATCTCCTTCCAGGCACCATGTCACATGCATGTTCTACGTACAAGGCATACGGTACACAAGTCACTTAGCACTGAACTGCCCCAGAAGAACCAGAGAAGCCCAAAAAGGGAAGACTGACCATGTGCACTGAGGAAGAGGGGCGAGAGCGAGAGCACGAAAGAGATCTCAGCCAGCTGAAAAGCAACATAAAAAGAAAACGGGGGAAGGATGGATGGACAGAATACAGCAACAGTGAGAAGTAGGACATGCACTGTTATGGCAAGATCTTACACAACTGTAACATATGTGTCTTTCCTTACAACTGTTGCAGTATTCTTAACAAATGTGAGTGTATACAAGCTACTGGAAAGGAATGGAGTAGGAATACACAGAGGTACACTGCAAAAACTTATGCAAGATGGCCCAAGCAAAGCCCGCTTTGGCTCTAGAAAGGGCATCTAACTTGCAAGATTTAGTAAAGGTATGTACAAAGGAACAAGCAACAGCTTCCAGAATGGATCTAGTATCCAGACCCTTGCAAAAAGCACCAGAAGAGGCCATGAACCTGGTAAAATGAGCACAAAAAAGTTGCTTACCATGAAACAGAAGAAATGGCCTTAGAAATCCATGAAGATGTAGTTTGCAACCAATTTCATTGCATGAAAGGAAACGAAAAGTTGCTCAGATTTTCTGACATCTTTGACGTTGTCTAGGTACTGTCTGAGCTGTCTATGTAAACCCAAGGTGTGAAGAGTCCTTGACATCATACAGTGGAGAAAAAAGGAAAATGAATCATTTGATTTAAGGACATCACTAACCACCATGGGCATAAAAGGAAGGATCATTACAAAGATTCAAACAAAAAAGGTGGGACGGCCATGAGTACTTGGCATTCAGAAAGCCTCCTGGCAGAAGTGTTACTAACTTTACAGCTTTCCAAGTACAATGCTGCAAGAAAGAGGAAAAGGCGTTTCAAAGGAGACAATTTTCTTCTTGAGAAATTGACTAAGGCCCCAAGAAGAAAGAATATGTTTTTTTGGGGACCTAATATGAAGGACACCTTTCATAAACTGCTTGCTTTCAAAACTAAAAGCCATTAGTAGGTTCAGAAAGACAAGCAGAAATGGCCAACAAATGTGCTTTAAGAGAGGAATATGCCAGACCAGACTTTAGCAAATCTCACCAAGAAAGGACCTTGGGTATACCCACAGAAAACGTCCTGGTCATGCATGACACCACAAACAGAGAAAATACCTTCCATTCAGCTCCTTAAGATTTTTTGTTGTGGTTTTCTTGGGCTCCTGCAAAACGCGAAGCACGTCCTCAGTGACTTGGTGTAAGTGATCAAAACCCCCATCACCCAGGGTCAAATGAAGGATGAAAGAGAGATCCCTTGTCCTGTACAAGTAGATCATCCAGTGAGGTAACTTATGATGACTGCCTGCCCCTGGCCAGAGAATATAAGGGGTAACCAATACTGTCTGGGCCAAAAGGAGTCACTATCAAGATTCTGGGTGTGTCCCACAAGGTCATGTGCAGGACTTTTGGTAACAGAGGAAGAGGGGGAAAATCATACAGAAACATCCCTTTCTAAGCCAGAGTACTTGGTACTCTGAACAGAATCTGGGAAGTTTTCGGTTTACAGGGGAGTCAAAGACCTCTACTTCAGTACCACCTCCACTGATGAACAATGTCCAGGAGCCACACTGCGAACCATCCACTCTTGAGGATTTGCCCTGGACCTGCTCAGTATTAGACACTAGACTTTGTTCTGAAGGAATGTAAACCATCTGAAGAGTCAAATAACAGATTGCAAAATCCAAAGCCCGAAAAGCCAGCCTACAAGGAAGGTAGGACTTTATGCCCCCTTGCTTGTTGATGTATTACATGGCGTATTGTCCAAAAATCCTCAGCTGGCCAGGGATCAAAAACTAATGGAGAGCACGAACAATCAGAGCTCTCAACTCTTTTTTATATGATCTGCCAGCTGTGTAGCTGATGAAAACCCCATTGAAGAAAGCTCCCAAACCCTCATCCAAAGCATCAGTGTACAGTTCCCAAGTGGAAAAGGAACTGGAAAATGTAGGCTGGAATTCAGGGAACTTGGATAACTCCAACAGAAGTCAAGCTTGAGACATGGTAATAAAGAAATAGGAAAATACAGAGGATGGCAATGTCAATGCCAGACTGCTTTGGAGGCACCAATGAAATTTTCGCAAATGGAGTTTGGTAAAAGGAACCACAGAAATGGTGGATGCCACAAAGGAATTCCTTTACCAGAAGCAGAAAGAGGAAGAAAGGACTGACAATAAGCTGTCAAGAACAGGTCTTTGGGAGGAGGCAGGAGAGCAATCATTGGCACAGTCTGAATTTTGTAACCTAAAAAAAAAAAAAAAAAAAAATCTTGAGAAGGAGTCAGCACTTTGTAGCAGCAGCACTGTAAAATTCAAAATCCCGATGATGCTATAAAGGAACTTAAATCAAAAGGTCATCTAAGTAAGGGGAAAACAATCTGAATTCCCTGAAACATGTAAGGCTATCACCAGGACTACACATATGGTAAAGACTCTTGGGGTCACAGAAAGACCAAAAGGCACAGCAGAGAATTGATACTGTAAAGACAACACACAAAATTAAAAAAAAATTCTGAAGAGTGTGAATAGGAATATGAAGACGCGGATCTTTCAAATCCATTGACACCAAGAAAGCTTGGGGTAACAAAAGAGGGAAAACTGAACAGTCTGTATCCTGAAGGAAGGAACCAACCTTTGGAAAAGTGTTGAGAAAAGAAAAATCTAAAATGGCCCCTCAAGACCCCTCCTTCCTGGGGCACCAGAAACATACAATAAAACCCTGTGCTCAGTTGAAGGGGGCTGAACATTTCCTTTCAGTACAAGATCCTGAATAATCAAAGGAAAAAAATAAGTTATTTCCTTGCATTCATTCTTACAGATAGGTTCGGAGCCTATCTTCGGCTCCGAGTCGGCCAACTACAAAGCTTGAGGTCTTCACACAGCTCGAGGCCAAGTCCCTATCCCATGACGCACCTTGTGTTACCTCAGATAGTGTTTGCTGCCTTTAACAAAATCATATGCCATTCTAATTCTATTTTAGGTAAGAAAACCATATAAAAGACAAAGCAACCACGATAAAACATGAATCTGTCCTTGAAAAAAAAGCCTGGAGGGGGTTAGAGGGTGAGAAGTAAGAATGAAGGCGAGATGAACAACTCACATGGAACGTTATGGTGAGTACATAACTTCTTTATGTGAAGTTGTTCTATTTCACCGGTCATTCTTACAGATGGGTTGTGTCCCAAGCACCATCTTTCTCGGGTGGCTCACGGGAGTTTGTTCCTCAGGACAGTGGAACCAAACAAAGACCTGTCCCTGGAGGCCATACTGACTTTGTAATGAGTGATAAAAGTACGAGGCTTTGACCAAGTGGCTTCTGCACAAATGCTACCTATTGGTAGCTTGGCAGTAAAAGCAGATGATGTGGAAACAGCTCTGGTTGAATGAGCCTTTTTATTTTGTGTTGCAGAGGTATATTGGCAGCTAAGTAAGTGAAGGTGATGCAATCAGATAACCATTGACAGTGATTTTCGCCACAGGTCTACCTTTTCTGGAGTCTGAAGAGGAAACAAAAAGTTGTTCGGATCTTCTAAATTCTTTTGTTTCTTTCTAGGTAAAAATCAAAGTGGTCTGCGAACATCAAGTTTGTGCAGCATGTACTCCAAGTTATTGGTGTGTTTGGGGAAAAAAACAGTAATTCTATGGTTTGATTAAGGTTAGCTTCAGTGCAAACTTTAAGAATGAAGTATTTGTTCATAGTGGAAAGTACAGTTTTGTACCTACCATAAATGTAGATGTCCGATAGACATGCAACTGCAGTCATAACATGTGGGTTGTCCTGCCTCAGGCAGCCCTCGGTCGGCTGATTCAAGGCTGGGTCCGGCGTCGGCTGATGTCGCATTCCTCTCCGACGCCAGAGCGGCGGGAGTACATAAGCACCAGCCAACGCCATTTTCTTCAGTGTTTCTTGCCCCAGATGCCAGGTGCCCTCCAAGGAAGGCTGTAATCAAATTGGAAGACAAAAACAGTTCAAACAAATACATGAGCAATAAAACAAATACACCATAACAGATATCCCCAGCTAAGAGTAAGGGGGATAGGAGTGGACCCTAGGCATAGAGGGGTATGGAGGGAGGAAAACCGACTGCAGTTGCATGTCTATCGGACATCTACATTTATGGTAGGTACAAACTGTACTATGTCCTTCAAGGATGCAACTGCTCGAGTCATAACATGTGGGTAGAATACCATAGCTTAGCTGGGAGGAGGCATGCTCTGGAAAGAGATGGTGGCAATCAAACCCTGCAGGACTGCGAAGCAAAGCCTGCTCTGGATCTGGAATATAGAGATTGTAGTGTTTGGAGAATGTATACCAGGAGCTCCATGTAGCAGCTTCTAGAATGTCCTTTGTAGTCACCCCTCTTAAAAATGCTGTAGAGGTGGCTGTAGCTCTGGTGGAATGCGGTCTGACATAGGCTGGAACAGTCTTCCCATGAAAGGAAAAACAGAATCTGATGCAATGTCCAATCCATTTAGAAATAGTCTGTTTTGAAATTGCTTTTCCTTGGACTGCAGGGGCGTAAGCTACAAAAAGCTGTTCGGACTTCCTACTGGCCTTGGTTCTGTCCAGGTAGTATCGAAGTTGTCTATGAATGTCCAAGGTATGCAAAAGTCTTTCCCCCTTATTCTCAGGATTGGGGAAGAAAGCAGGCAGATGGATGGCTTGATTAGAAACCCTAGAAACGACCTTTGGCATAAAAGTAGGGTTGGTCCTTAATGAAACCCTGTGTCTGTGGAAAATAATAAAGGGTGGTATTGCCATTGGGCCTGTAGCTCGAAACCCTTCTTGCTGAGGTAATTGCCAACAGGAAAGCTGTTTTCCATGAGAGAAATTGCAAGTCAACTGAAGCTGCTGGCTCAAAGGAGGTAGAGTCAGTTTTTCTAAGACAAAATTGAGGTCCCAGGCTAACACGGGGCCTTTTCTTGTGGCTTAATGTTCTTGATTCCCCTGAGGAATTGTCTTAGTAAGGGTGAGAGAAAACAGGAGGATCAGTGTTGTATCTAGCTGAAATAGCAGATGCATTTATCTTTATTGAAGAATATGAGGCCACAGAGGCTCTGTAACATATCTGCCAAATATTACAAGATGAGTGGGATGTTTCCAGTTAAATGATGCCATCATGTCCCTTGCTGAGCATTCCCATGCTGAATCTTTTCCACTTTTATGGGCTAAGTAAACCTTTCTATGGATGGTCTTCGAGGAGCTCTGTTAGTATCCGTGGCTGAACTTCCTTGGAGAGATAAGCTGAAGTTATTTATGGGATCTCCCAGGCTGTTAGCTGCAGTGTCTGAAGGTTTGGATGCAGTGTTTGGTGTGTTGAGTCAAAGTAAGAGGCCACTGAGGGAGGGCCCACCTCCTGGTGTGACATATGTAACCTCCGTAATGAGAGTAGTGGGTACCAGTGTTGTCTTGGCCAATCCGGGCTATTATGATTCCCTTGGGCTACTCTGCTCTGATCTTAGTAATACTGAGGTCACCATCAGTGGCAGAGGTGGGGAATGCATAGATTGCTAGGGAGTTCCAGTTGAATGAAAGGGCATCTATTTTCCAAGCCTTTGGATGGTATTGTCCTTGCCATAGCAAAATTTTGGTAGAAGATGATTTAGGTGAGAGCAAATAGTGGGTTACAATTTCATGGGCTTGCCCCATGTCAGAGCAGTGAGTTGTTTGAAAAGCCACGGATGTAACCTCCACTACGTGTGGATCTGTGAAATTCCTGCTTAGCTGTCCGCCAACACATTGTCTTTTCCTGGAACAAACTGGGATTGTAACTGGATGTTTGAACTCAGTGACTTCTCCCAAAGCTGCATTGTCAATGATCTGCAAAGGGGTAAGAGTGGGTGCCCCACTGCTTGTTTATGTACCACATCACAGTGGTGTTGTCTGTCCATATCATTAAATGGCCTTTGCTGGAGTTGGTGTTGAAAAGCTATCGATAGCATGCATTACTGCCAGCATTTCCTTTTGGTTTATATGCAGATGTGTTGTTTCCTTTGGAGACATTCATTGTCCTTTGTACACCTGCCTTCCATGTGCGCCCCCATCCAAGGTCTGATGAGGCGTCTGTAGTCATGGTCTGTGTTATCTGTGGTTTTGAATGACATACCTACGTTTTCCTGGCTCACGAGGCCCACCATAGAAATTCCTTTTGTAGGCATGGGGGATGAGAGTGGGTATGATTGTCTCCAAGTTGTTGTATTAAAGGAGACCAAATGCTTTTAGAGCGGTACCATATTGAAGCTTTCTCATGTGTAGTTTTACTAATGGAAACCAGTAGAATGCAGGATGCCATGTAACCCAGGGCTCTGTGGTGGTAGGGAATCTCTCCCTTGCAGTCATCTGGGTGGCAAGGTCAGCTAAACTTTGAAGTATTGAGTTAACTTCTGCTTGCTTGTCAATCTGTCAGGTAAGCCATCAGGAAGGCTGTGTCTAGTTTGGCTCCTAAGAAGATTATTTGCTCAGATGGCTGCAGTCTTGACTTTCTTTGGAAGTTGACTGTGTATCCCCTAGGAAGCTTGAAATGTCGTGTGACATAATCCCAGGCTTTTTGTCAACATCAATTTTGTCATCCGCTTGTATGAGGCAGTCGTCCAGGTACGGATAAATTTGTATACCCTGGAGCCTGCAATGAGCAGTTACTAAACCAGGCATTTTGTAAATACTCTGGGTGCAGTAGATGAGCCAAATGGCAATGCTGAGAATTAGTGATATTGCTCTGGGCCCTGCAAGAAATCTGAGGACCGGCTGGGTTTTGGGGCCTAGGTCCCCTTTAGGCCGAGACCCCGCTGTGAGATTGGGAAATTGGTTTAAATTTCCCCAATTTAACTTTGAATAGAAGTGTTTAAGGGAAAGGGCATATTTGGCTATTTGGTTTTTTTCCCTTGGAAAAGGCCTTAAAACTGGTCAGTCTGGACACCTTGTTTATCCAGGAAGGTGTCTGATAGTCTGCCCAGTTGTGGAAAATTTGAGCCTGTTTCTGGTAAGGAAAAAAAAACCTTAGTGTCAAATGTCCAAAATTTCCATTTTCCCTTTGAAAACGGCCATTTTCTAAGGTTTTCAAACCGGAGCTAGTTGGTTCCTTGGCTTTTTAAAAAAGGTATTGGGGGTTTGGTTGGGGGAAACCCCCCAAAACTTTAGCTGGCGCCTTTGCCCCGTGTTGAAGGCCCCCCAGCTGTTCTTCCCTTGGGGGAAAGGCAAAAGAAAGGGAATTTTTAGAGTATTTGTTTCACTTTAAAACCGAAAAAT
Source organism: Protopterus annectens (assembly GCF_019279795.1). Lineage (NCBI taxonomy): Eukaryota > Metazoa > Chordata > Ceratodontiformes > Protopteridae > Protopterus > Protopterus annectens. The sequence continues at coordinate 1,046,831,869 of NC_056735.1, forward strand.
TTTTCACATCGCTAAAAGGGCCCCCAAGGTCTTACTTTAGAATTTCAAAAATTTTGTTTTTTAAATGCCACCGTTTTTGCTTTCATGCGAAGGGAAACTAAAAGCGGGGCTGATGCCTTATAGCGACCACAGAGTTCCGGCTAATCCACATCAGAGGGGAACTTTAAATGTTAGGTTTCCTGCAAAGGGTTCCCTTTTTAGATCAGAGACTAAGGTTTTAAAAATTAGAGAAACAATTACCAAGAAAAGGAAAAAGGCTCTCAAGAAAGGTTTGGAGGCGACTCTTTAATTAAATTTTTCCCTTTGGGAAAAGATTTGAGGGGGGCGAACTCTTAGCCCCTGAAATTTTTCCCAAAATCGAGAATGGGCCTAAATAAAGGGTTTAAGGACCCAATCTTGTTCAAAAACAGGAGGAAAGGGGAATCAGGTAAAAAATTCAGAACCAAAACAAGCAGAGAAAAGTACAGGACCAAAAATTGTGATTTTCCAAGGAAAGCTCTCAGCATACAATGGTTGTCCTGTCGCCAGACCCCTTTCATGGCCGGATTCCAAAGTCCGGGGGGCCCGAGTGGAACTCCCCGACCATCTCTTTGGTCGGGAAAAGCTCCCGGGTTTTTCCCCAAGGGGCCCCCAGATCCCAGAACCTCTTGAAGGAAAATTTAAAGTTCCGTTTCCAAAAGTAGGGAAAACCAATCCCTGTTGCCCTTATACAAAAAATAACATAGCCCAAAAAGGACTATTGGGGTCCCTAGGAGTCCCGAGGGAAGGGGGGGGAAATCTTGTTTGCGGTGCTATCCAGTTGGCCTTAAATGGTAGGTAAAACCGGGCATTCCTCAGGATGATTTTGGTCAAACAAGGGGGTGGAATCCTGCATAGGAGGAGGAAAAGTTTTAATGGGGTTTGGACCCCTGCGTAAGCGGGGGCCCTCTGATCGGTAAGAGAAAAATTTAAGGGAAGAGCGGGGGTAAGGTTTTCTAAGGGTTTGGTTTGACCGGAGAGGTGGGGTTTGGGCTTTCCCTTTAGATGGGTCTATGTTCGGGATGGTTTTCAAGGAAAAAACAAAATCTTAGCAATTTCCTCCGGAGATTGCTTTTTGGAAAAGCTTTCCCCCCCTTTTGGCTGGGCCCAAAGGGCAGTTTTGATTTTTTGTAAGTATTACACAGACTTTAATTTTCAGAAATTTTTCCCTTTTTTGGGGTTGGGAAAAAAAGGGTTTAAGGGGATTGCCTTTTAAGACATCGGATACCACCGGCATAAATTGGTTGCCTTCGGGCACCCGGGAAGATGGGAAAGGGGAAAGGGCCTGGCCCTGTTTCAAAAACCCTCCTGCTGAGAATGCCATGGGAAAGCGCCAAAATTTGACTTTTTCCCCCTTTTGGGCCAAAGAATCAGGAGCACTTCAGTAATCCAAAACCAGTACGAGGAAAATTTGGGTGTCCCAATTTTCCCAAAGAAAGTAACCCAAATCAGAATTTCTGACTTCACAAATTTTCCCTAGTCAAATTTCCCAAAAGAAAACCCTAGGAGGGGGGGAAAGGGGAGGGAATTCTGATCAGAGCCTATGGTTGGAAACTCTTTGGTTAAGGTGGAAAAACTTAAATTTCCTTCAAGGAAAAGGTCGAGTTAAACCCCGGGGTATCCAAGGAGGCTGGGATGTTTAGGATGGGTGTGACCTTACATGTTAACAGCAGGGGAAAAATTTGTGTCTGGATGGCAAATAATTTTTGGAAAATTGTTGGGGGTCCTTAGCCCAAATGTCCTTTTTGACTGGAAGGGGTTGGCGCTCCCTGGGGAATGACTTGTCTAGTGGTTGGTTTTCCGGTTTAGAATCCGGAGGAATTTCTAAAATTTGGGGAGTTGTCGGTTTGGATATTTTTTCCCCTTCCCTTGTTGCTGGAAACAATTAGGGCCACCCTTTCGCTATTTTGGGCGTAGTCGGGGTAGGGGGCCAAGGATGCGGTTTCTTTCCTTTTTTGGTGTGGGAAGAAGGAGTGGGCCCTGTTTAAAAATTTATCCCAAAAATTTAGGAATCCCCCCGGCACCATCCTTTTTGGAAGAGAAGGTAAGGGGGCCTCGGGGCCCAGGCAAGGGAGGCAGTAAGAGTGGAAATCCTTATGAGGTATTTACCACAAAAAAGACAATTATTAACTTTTTCAGTAATTTCTGACATCGGCTGAGGCAAGAAAAGGTCCCGAACGGGTACCAGCTTTTGATGACTTCGGTATCGTAGAATACAGGAGCTGACCGACCGGCACTTGCGAACTGCTTCTGCTTCGGGCACCGCGCGGCAAGAAAGACTGAAGAAAATGGCGTCGGCTGATGCTTATGTATTCCAGCCGCTCTGACGTCGGAGAGAAATGCGACATCAGCCGACGTCGGACCCAGACTTTGGAATCCGGCCGACCGAGGGCTGCCTGAGGCAGGACAACCCACATGTTATGACTGCAGTTGCATTCTTGAAGGACATCTATCAGAATGAAAAATCAGATAAGGGGGTTTTATAGACTAGGCCTGTAGCTCTGAAACTCTTCAGGCAGATGTGATGGCCACTAAAAAGATAGCAGCCACTGAAGAATCCGCATGTGCATACGACCCAAGGGAACTGCTATTGCAGCCGCTATCGTCCAACAACTTTAGCACATCTGAGGCTGGCACCTTGTCTCTGGATATTTATTTATTTTACATTTGTTGACCAGGCTAGTCTAGCTGGATATGTCCATTTTCAGTAGAGGCCCGGGGAGATAAGCTCCAAACAGTTCAAATAAAGCTCACATCTACAGCAGTACATATGAGGTAAGATATGAGGTTAAGAATTTGATGTCGAAGTACCAATACCCTTTCTGGAGGAAGTTTTAAAGTGATGGTGGCATTGGTGTCCAAATCTGCTCCGATAAACACGATATGCTGCAATGGCGATAAGGTAGATTTTTCTAAGTTTACGGTAATCCCCAGGTGATTGCAAAGGAGAAGCGTGGCATCCCTGGCTTGTATAAGCTGATGCCTGGTGGTGGCGATGAGGAGCCAATCATCTCAGTACGGAAACACCTGGAATCCCAAATGCCTCAGGTGAGCCATGACCACTGCCATACATTTGGTAAGCACTCTGGGGGGCTGTAGTGAGACCAAAGGGCAGGACTCGAAACTGGTAGTGATTGGCTCCCAGCTGGATGCGTACATGATTCCTGGATGGTCTGGCCATTTTTTATGTGGTAGCACGCAATCTAGAGATCCATCGAGCACATCCAATTGTCTTTCCCTAAAAAGGGAAGTATTGACTGTAGCATGACCATTCAGAACTTCTCCTTGACCGATCTGTTTAGTCTGCTGAGGTCCAAAATAAGAATGGCAGATTAAGCAAGTCTCTTGCTTGTGCAAAGCACCCAAACAGTAAACCCAATTAACATGGCCATCAGTCACAGACATTTTCTGCCCGCACTTTGGACATTTTTTAAACCCAGATTTGGGTTGTTTCTCCTTATCCTGGTCAGCCATACAAAAAATCTAAATGCACCCAAGAAAACCTGTAATAAAGGTATATTAAAACACGCACACACACGTGTTCAACAAATTCAATGAACACGCAAGTAATTTATATAGTAAGTAGCCCTTAAAAAAACAAATAGATTCTATTTAGCGTTATAGAGCCCAACTGTTAATATTCTAGAAATACACTCTGATAAGCTATAAATTTCTACTAAACACACTTTTAACCCTCTTCTAAGCTATAAAAGGCACACCAAAAAGAAGGGAAGGGAGATACTAAAGGCCTGATAAAGGTCAAAAAGGCTATAAAAGGACTATCAAAAGTTAAGCTACACACTATTTTTAATAGTTCCGAAAGTTATTAAATTGAAAAACTATTATGAAAGTTTATAAAGATAAACTTTTTCTAGAAGAAAAAACTATACTGGCCCAAGCTATGAAGAAACCAGCGACCTGTTGCAGTGACAAACTAGATCTGAGGTAACAAGGTGCATCATGGGATAGGGACTTGGCCTCGAGCTGTCTGAAGACCTCAAGCTTTGTAGTTGCCCGACTCGGAGCCTAGATTGGCTCCGAACCCATCTGTAAGAATGAATGGCGAGATAGAACAACTTCACATTGACGGGTTCTAGCAAGGAGGAGGTTGGAAAAAGACAAGACAAGGGAGGGACGGACTTCCAAACCATAAAATAACCAGTTTGAGCAATAGGAATCACCGAAGAGTTTGTGGTTTTCTATTGACAAACACAAAAGAACAGAGTTAACCTGACTGAAAGTGGAACCTGGGCAAGAGGAAGTGGCTAAATCAGATGGAAGCAGATTTATCAAGGGAAAGAAGGCTTGAGAAGATTTATCAGTTAAAAAACCTCTTGGGAGAGTTCTTATCCCTAAGAAGGCTGTCGGACAAATATTTAGAGGGACTACTTTTCTGGAACCTAGGAAAAGGAGACAAAGATTTGTTTCAGACCCTGCACAACTTTCCCCTGGTCTTGTAACATCTTTACTAAAATCTCTCTAGTTCTGCTGCGGCTGAGCTGTTTATCTAAAGGGGAATCCAGGAGCTCTGGCTTGATGGACAGCCAGTAAGTGTAGCCAAGAATACCTGCTCACTACAGATCCTGATGCAGCTGTCCTAGAAAACGTGTCACTATCATAATTGCACTTTATAGAACTGGCCACCTGGGAAGCAGTGCCCAATGGGGAAATGGCAGAAGACATTACCTCGCAATCAGGCAAATCAGTCAGAATACCCTCAAACCAAGAGAGAAGAGCCAGCAAATAACTACCAGACACCCATGACTAGGTAATAGACTCGAATGCTACAGTGGCAAAAAGTCCCACCCACACCCCCCATACCAGTCCATAGTACGACTGCCCTTGCCTGAAGAGCTTAGAAGAGGACAACAATTTAAACAGCTTGGCAGCAGCTAGGGAAAATAGCAGCAGGGTCAGAACAAAAAAGTCTGCACTTCAGAACTTGTCAAGCTTCTTGAGAGCAAGCAGCTTGGAATCAGGGGCTTGCAAAGCCACAGTGTGCATCTCCAACAAAGCAGCCAACATAAGGGGCACTGCAGGAGGACAGAGTGAATCAATTTGCAATAGCTCACAGTACCCCTTTTGGACATCAGAAACTTGGGTACAATCCCACTTAAAAAAATGTTCCATTGAACTTACCACAGTATCCCCCAAAGGATAAATTCTTCCACATAGTAATCTGGAGAAACAAATTCCTCTTCATCTGACCCTAAAGTGAGAGGAGAATGGAGTGGAAGATTAAGCCAAGGACGCTTCGCCAAAACCTGAATCTTTACTTCTAAGTGGCATAGGAAGTCCAAGTCCTGTGATCAAGAGTTGAGGAGCAAGGAAAATAAAAGGGACAAGCAAGCCTTTTTGAAACTAGTGTCATAAGGGTATTAAAAAGGCCCTGTGTGAAACCCAGCCTTTTCTTAAGGATCTTTTGCCACAGGAGCCACATATGCCCATTTTTTTTTTCTTCAGAGGAAGAACATGAGCCCTAAGAAAACCAAAAAGTGCAGACCGACCAGGTACTTCCTAACTAGTATCAGGGCAATCATCCTAGGCCCCTCCAATATCAGCCACAGATCCTCCTCCATTTCTGCAGCAGACTGGCAAGTAGGAAGCCCTATTTTGGGCTTCAAATGACTTGAGGCAGAGACAGCTGACACCAGCACCAGACAGTCTTCAGGGTTCTTCAACCGGATGGAGACGTTCATAGGAGGATGGACAGCATCAGATTCAATGCACACCTTAACTGTCTGCTGAACATTGGGGCTGGTGGACTTTGAAGCTTTTAGCTTCAAACACTGATTCTCCAAATAAATAAAAAGTGACGACAGACAGCGACGAAGAGCTCTCAGAACAAATTCCTGAAAATCTTGCATCGAATGGTAGCACCCAAACAAAAAAAGGCACTTGTGTTTATCTTTATGGGAAATTTACCTCTCACATTGATAGTTTCCCTTCCTGAATGACATGCAAGAAGATAAAGCTACTAAAGAAAAAAAAGGAAGGGAAAGTGTTCAGACTGGCAGCAAAAAAGTTCCGAGTACTATGTGCTGTACATCACGTACGTACCTTATGCCTTGGATGTAAGGACATACAGAACCCGGAAGGAGATGAGGCTTTGGTATGCTGGCAAGACATTTGGCTGCCCTCGGCAGGATATTCCATCTGTTAAAAATACTACAGCAGTAATGGGGAAGAACATCTGTCCAGTAAATACAAAGGCAGTACCAGTTGTAGGCATTGCAAACCATACCTTCACAGTTTTAATTAGTACAATAAGTATCATAACATGCACAATTTGTCCTATTTTTGTTACTCCATGAAACCCACCTCTGCTAGGGTGCCTTTGCTTCATTTTACTTCAACTTTGCGAAGACTGGCAAAATGTTCACAGTGTAAATGGCATCTCTGCAGGACGACAGCAGCAAACAGACCAGCTGTAGACTGTAGGGATACAAAAGCAATTGGATACATGCATTTTATACAAGGTGAAAAGCAAAGTAAAATTGCAATACCCATTTGTTCATATTCTAAAGGACAATATTTTAATCAAATACTACTACAAATAGAGAAATGTTTATTCAACCAAACTTGGACAGGGAAAGTATAAATTAGTCATTTTTGTTTCATCAAAAATGTATGTTAGAGGAGATCACAGCTTCTGTACAGAGTCTTAGGAATTTCTGCCTGGAGGGGCTCAGTCAGACCAAATACTGGAGAATGTTATCATTCCAGGCCAGCAGACTCCCCCCAACCAAATGTCACCAGTAGTATAAGGGAATAGACAGCCAGCACCACAATCAGGTCTTTCTTACCTAAGGAGTCTGACTAGGAGAAGCAAGGGAGTATGGATTGCAGGTGAAAAGGTGACTGGGCATGTTAACATCCCCAACCCCAGGTAGGTCGGAGAGAAGAGTGAGTGTACTGAAACTGTGATCTACTTGAACACCTACAATTACGGTAAATTCAGCTCTGCAATGTTAATTGATATCACTGTTGTAGTACCAAGTCTTGGAAGACTCAAAGCTAACTGAGAACGAATGGTTGGCAAGAAGTCAGGGTAAGCAAGACAGACACTTCAGGACAGCAGAGATAAAGATGGCCTGAGAGATCGCACCAAGAATTCAGTGATTTGTGAAGGTTTGAACAGGTGTTCACTCCTAAAATGGACTGAGTAGTGGCCTCTTTTAGGAAGGCTGCAGTTGTTATTTCTGCCTTGGTAAAGTGTGCCCTAATGTTAGGAATTTCTTTACCATGGCTATAGTAACAAAAGGTGATGCAGCTGGTTATCCGCTTGATAAGATTTTACCTACAAGTCTCCTCTCCTTGCCCTTATACTGAAATTTGGTCTACCGTGTTAGGGACTTTGTTCCTATGTAGGTAGATTCAGTTGTCTGTGGCCATATAAGAAATGTAGAACTCTTTCCCCTTGTTCGGAGCATTTGGAAAGATCATCAGGGTGAATGGTCTGGTTAAGACAGAGTACTGATGCAACCCTGGGCATAAAGATATGATTGGTCCCAAGGGTAATGGTGTTCATGGATGGTTAGGAAAGGCTCCTTACACATCTGGGCTTTCAACTCAAATGTAGAAGCATGGTTTTCCAAAAAGTACAGTTTTGTACCTACCATAAATGTAGATGTTCGAGGATCCACATTGCTGCAGTCCTAACTATTGGGTAGTCCGCTGTCCAGTCGGCCCGAATACCAAAGTATATGGCTGACGTCGGTCAGGGCGCATTAGACTGACGTCAGTACGCCAGGGTACTAATGCGCATGACGGACGTCATATCCTCAGTCTTTTCTTGCCCCAGATGTCAGAAGACCCTAAAAAGACAAGGCCTAATATACCTACACCAAAAACATGTATAATATATACAAAATCATCAGCATATAACCTCACCTACACAACCACCCCTAAACACAGAGGGAAGGAGGGAGGGTAAATTGGACTGCAGCAATGTGGATCCTCGAACATCTACATTTATGGTAGGTACAAAACTGTACTATGTTCTTCGTTCCACATTGCTGCAGTCCTAACTATTGGGTAGAATCCCAAAGCAGAGGTAAGGGAGGCTGGCAAATCATAAGCAGGAGCTGACAACATGCCTTGCAAAATAGCTGTGGCAAAACCAGCCCTAGACTTAGAGTAGAGAGGAAGGTGATAATGCTTAGAGAAAGTATGCACTGAACTCCAAGTAGCTGCTTCCAAAATATCCTTAGTTGCCACCCCCCTTAGAAATGCTGTTGAAGTGGCAGTAGCCCTAGTGGAATGAGGCCTAATCCCAGCTGGAATCTCCTTGCCATGATGGGAATAACAAAATGCAAAACCCAATCCACTTAGAAATAGTTTGTTTTGACACAGGCTTGCCCTAACTCAAAGCAAAAGAAACAAACAACTGCTGAGACTGCCTAAAATCCTTAGTCCTGCTCAAATAACGCAATTGCCTGTGCACATCTAAAGTGTGCAAAATCTTTTCCCCTTTATTTTGGGGATCTGCATAAAAAGTAGGCAAATGAATAGTTTGGTTTAAAGCCACACTAGAAACCACCTTAGGCATAAAAGAAGGATTAGTACGTAATGATACCCTATCCTTATGAAAAATCAAAAAAGGCTCAACCGCCATAAGGGCCTGTAACTCAGAAACCCTTCTTGCAGAAGTAATAGCCAACAAAAAAGCAGTCTTCCAGGACAAGTATTTCAGCTCAGCAGTAGCTGCAGGCTCAAAAGGTTGTAGAGTAAGTTTCTCCAACACAAAATTGAGATCCCAAGCAGGAGTAGGAGCTCTACGTGGGGGTCTTATATTCTTTGCCCCTCTAAGAAATTGCTTGAACAAAGGATGTGAAAACAATGGTGGGTCACAATCATAGTGAGCTGAAATTGCTGCAGCATGAATCTTAATGGAAGAGAAAGACAAGCCTTTGTCCAATAACTCAGTAAGATATTGAAGAGCCACACTCAAATTAGGCTCTGAAATCTCCAAATTCTTTGCTGCAGTCCAAAATAAAAATCTCTTCCATTTTTCCGTACACTTTCCTTGTACTAGGTCTTCTGGCTTCCATAATCACATTTAAAACTTGTTGAGGAAGTTGAGACCTGCTGTCTTTCAAAACAGAATATGCCAGGCTGTTAGATGAAGAGAGTGAAGCTTGACATTGAGCAGACGACCGTCCTTCTGAGACAACAGATGTGGAATCAAGGTAAAGGCCATGGAGGCTTCTTTACCAGACTCCTCAGTAATGGGTACCAGTGCTGCGAGGCCAATCTGGAGCTATTAAAATCATCCTTGGCTTGTCTTGTCTGACCTTTAGAAGCACCTTTGGAAGAAGAGGCAGAGGTGGAAACGCATACACATGAAGATTTTTCCAACTGAAAGAAAGAGCATCCACTTTCCAAGCTGTGTGATGAAACCTCTTGTGCAAAACTTTGGCAGCTGGTGGTTCAGTGGAGAAGCGAACAGATCTATGTCTGGAGTTCCGCAGGACACTGTCAACTTTTGAAATACATGAAGATCCAGTTTCCACTGTGGGGATCCATGATTTGTCTGCTTAACACATCTGCTAAGGAGTTCTGTGCTCGGCAGAAACCTTGCCTGAAGAGTTAGTTGCAAGCTGGCAGTCTCCCATAAAATCATTGCTTGCCTGCACAATGGGTAAGAATGTGTTCCCCTTGTTTGTTGATGTACCACATGACAGTTGTGTTGTCTGTTAGAATCAACACCTGCCCTGGAAGAAGTAACTCCTTGAAAGCCATTAATGCAAACTGGACTGCTAACATCTCCTTCATGTTGATATGTAGATGCTGTAGTCTGGCAGGCCACTTGTCTTGTATCCACTTTCCATTTAGATGAGCTCCCCAAGCAATGTCCGAGGCATCTGTCGTTAAAATCTGACTCGCCTCTGGCCGGGTCACAGAGAGTCCCTTGTTTAGGTGACATTCCTGAGCCCACCACAAAAATTCTTTTTGAAGGCAAGGTATTATTTGAATGACAGTGTCCAAATCCTGGCAGTGCTGTGTCCATACATTTTTGAGATACCATTGTAGCTTCCTCATATGCAGTTTGGCATTGGGAAGCACCAGAATACAAGATGCCATGAACCCTAATGCTTGAAGGACTGTCCTTGCAGTCAGCACGGACTGATGAGATAGTTGATGGAAGTAAAGTGATAGACTCTGTTGTTTGTCCGGGGTTAAAAGGCCATCTGGGCTGCTGTATTCAGTCTCACACCCAGAAAGCACATGTCTTGAGAGGGTACTAGACTGGACTTTATTTCGTTCACAGAATACCCTAGGCATCTTAGCACTGCTATAACATATTCCAGATGCTGTAGAAGGTCTTCCTTTCTTTGAGCCAGAATCAGGCAGTCATCCAAGTAAGGATAGATTTGAATTCCTTGTAGCCTGAAGTAAGCTATCACTGAGCCAGAACCTTTGTGAATACTCTGGGCAGTAGATAAGCCAAAGGGCAATGCAGAGAACTGATAATGAGAATTTCCAGCTCGCAGATACTTCCTGCAACTTAGTCTTATAGGCACATGAAGGTAAGCTTCCTTGAGATCTAAAGTTACCATCCAGTGATCTTTGCCCAGCAGAGGTAAAAGCTGTTGTAACGTCAACATCTTGAACTTGGGAATGTCCAGATAAGTGTTGTGTATTCATAAATCCAAAATTGGTCTCCACGTGTTCCCTTCTTTGGTACTAGGAACAGGCGAGAATAAAATCCTAGGCCCCTTTGTGATACAGGGACTGGCTGAATGGCCCCTATTTGGAGTAACTGAGAAATTTGCTTGTGAGCCTCTTTCCTTTGTGGAGGAGGAACGTCTGGCATGCCTTTGAAAGGGGCAATGTATGGAAATAAAACCTGTAACCATGGTGAATGATATCCAACACCCATCTGTCTTGAGTAATTAAATCCCAATTTTCTTTGAAAAGAGACAGTCTTCCTCCCAAAGGAGCTGCCAGACGAGAATCTACTGGCAGCTGAAAAGGCAGGTCATTGGGTCTGTTTCGAAGGACTGACCCCTGCCCTCACCAGAAGTCTGAGCAGGTGAACTCCTGTTCTAGGCCTAAAAGAACCTTGAGCTCTGCCCTACCACGTCTAGACCTACCCCTAGACTGGGAATCATAAGCAGGATATGTCCAACCCTTAGTAGGCCAATTTCTACTAAACCGGGTGGCTGCACCTGCAAAAATCTAACAGTTTGCATAGACTTAGCTTTGTCCTCCATTTTCTTTAAAACTGCTTCCACAGGCCAACCAAACAACACATCAGACTGTAAAGGAGCATCCAAAATCCTTGTCTTAACATGCTCAGCTAAATTCTGATCCCTCAACCAGGCATGCCTCGAAGAACAGAACTAGTGGCAGCCACCCTCGAGGAGGCCTGTACAGCATCAAAACCACATTGCAAAGAATGCTTACCCACTTGTTCAGACACATGAACTAAATCCAGCAACTCTTTACACTCAATACCTTCCGCCAAAGCATCCACCTTAGATTTCAATTGTGAAAGGAGATAATTTTGATATTTTAGCATGTGAAACTGACAATTCAAGCCCTCATGGCTAAAGTGGAAGAAGTATACACTTTCTTTCCCCATCTATCCAAAGCCCTTGCCTCTTTATCAGTGGGAACAGGGTTTTAACAACAGAGGCCTTAACACCTTTAGGTCCCTGAGAAACAGTTTCGGGTCTGCCCTAGGACTCTTAAAAGATACTTATGAGCTTCAGGCACCCTATAGTACCTATCAGGTTTAACAGGAGCAGGAGGCAAGGAATCAGGGTTCAAGGAAGCCTCTGCAAAACATCTTCTACCACATTCAACACAGGAGGTATAGCTAAGGGCCTATGCTGGGGTAAAACAAGAATTCCCTAAGCCTTTTCCTAGAATCAGAGTAATCTTGGCCTTCCCATTTAAAGTGCTCCCGCATGGAATGCAGAGTCTCTGAAAATGAGAAATCCTCAGGAGGAGAAGCTGTAGGAGTGGAATCATCCACATCAGAATCAGAATAAGGAGGATACTCCTGCAAGTCTTCCGCAGAAGACTCAAGCCTCTGAACACTGTTCCAAACTCTCAAACTCAGGTTCCACCCTAGGCCTCTTATCAGGAGGGGGCATAGAACCTCTAATCATAGTAATCAAATCTTCTGCCATTTTAAGCATATGTTTCTTAGGCACAGAACCTGAAGTGCTAGGAGAAGCCCCACTGAAGCTAAACTTGGCCTACCTCTCAAAGAAGTTTTGGAAACAGAAGGAGGCTCTAACTACCTTGGGAAGAGAGGGAAGAACAGTTACCTCAGTGGACCCCTCAGCCTGGCCTACCTCCTGAGAGGGCACATCCTGTAACAGTAAAGTCTCTGCCTGAGACTCCAAAGAAACTCCTGGCAAAACCTCTGACTCCACTGAGCCTTCTAAAGAACCGGCGTCCGGGACTGCGGTTCATCAACCCTAGGCTTTGCAGTTTTATCCTTGCGCTTCTTGGATGAAGCGGGCCGAGCATCCGGCGGCATTTTATAATTACAACGCTTCCCAAACACTAACCTGGCACAGTCTAACCTTCTCTTAATAGTGCGTTTGTTAAATCTAGCACAAGAGCGGCATCCAACAACGTCGTGCTCAGGCCCTAAACAAGGTATACACAAAGTATGGTAATCCCTATGAGGTATCTGTTTCCCACAAGAAATACAGTTATTCACTTTTTCTGACATCCGGTTAAATACTGAGGCAAGAAAAAAACGTTCCCCAACGGGTACTTAGCCAACTTTGATTCGGTCTGAAACTCCGACTTCAGAAAATTTCAGAACGCCAACCTGCACTCGCAAAACTGCTTCTGCATCGGACCACGCGGCAAAAAAGACTGAGGATATGACGTCGGTCATGCGCATTAGTACCCTGACGTACTGACGTCAGTCTAATGCGCCCTGACCGACGTCAGCCATATACTTTGGTATTCGGGCCGACTGGACAGCGGACTACCCAATAGTTAGGACTGCAGCAATGTGGAACGAAGAACATCAACATTTTAATAGGTGCTGAAGCTGCTGGCTAAAAAGGCAGAGTGAGCTCCTCTAAAAACAGGGAAGACTCCAAACAGGAATCGGTGCCTCCCGAGTGGTCTTAAACGTAACAACCCCCTAAAGAATGAGAGTAGAAAGGGAGACATCATCAAACATGTCGACAAAGCAGAGGCACATACCCTGATGGAAGAATGAGAACACTTTTGTATATTGAGAACAGATACTTCAGGACCTGTGCTAAAGAAATTGCTCTAGGTAGTAACCTCAGATAAGTGCCAAACAGAAAGTCTTTACCATTTAGTAAAATAGGACTTACCAGTAGTTCGTTTTCTGGCTTCCTTTGAGAGTATTACATACTCAGTAAACTGATACCATGTAGGAAGGACAAAAGCACCCAACCTGCGAGGTTCAGGGTTTGGGCAAGGAGGTCCAGACATAATGCAAAGTACCTGGCCCTTCACCCACTGAGTGAGAGCAGAAGGGAAAACCAGTGTTATCTGGGTCAGTGTGATAAAAATCAAGACCATCTTTGCCCCTCATCCCCCGGATACTGCAGAAATTAGTTAAGATACGCCAAAAGTAGAGAAGGCATTGATTCCTGTTCAAGAGAAAAAAGCACCCGTGTTGCACGCTCCTTTACGAGGAGTTCTAGAGCAAAGCTTTCTCAACCACCTCTTCTGGGTAGATAGAAAGAGGTCGACATCTGGCACTCCTCACAGGTAGACTAAATCTCTCCAGCAGCCATTTGTTTGTGTCTAAAAGGAAGCTGTTCAGGTTGTCTGATGAAATATTTCACTGTTCAGGGATGCAAGAGGCCATTACTGAAAGCTGCAGTTCCTGGGCTATCTGCTAGAGTTCCACTGCAAGGCCGCACAGATGGTTAGAGTGGGTACCCCCCCCTTGCTCATTTACACACCACAGTCCTGTGGTATTGTACTGTCAAAAGTTTTACAGGCCATGGTGCGACTTGTCTACTTTCATGGAGGGCCATAGCAATAAAGAACGTGGCCCCTTCCGAACATACGCCCGGGGGCCCTTTACACTATCCCTCTGAAATTAACATTTTATTGGCCACACTGTCCACACACATCAAAAAATGCCTTAAGACCAAGCTAAAAATAGTCCTAAACTACTAGAGCTTAGTGCTTACTCAATACCCAAGCTAAAAATAATCCTAAACTACTAGCGCTTAGTGCTTACTATAGTGCACCTGTAACAATGAAACCAGTTCTTCAATCGCATAAATATGCACGTCAAAAGACTGCTTTCACCCAATGAACTCACGTATGCTGTATTCATAATTAATGAAATACATGAAATGTAATTTAAAAGCTGCATTGCATTTGGTCCATGACTGTTCAGTTAGCATAATGCACAAAAAATTGCATACAAATTATTAACAGAACATGTTTGGAACAGGACAGGATGACATATCTTCTTAGCATGCCAACATATATATAGGGTTCATATTATGTATACATAGGCCTACAGTGTACATTTATTCCATACACAGCGTATTTACGTAAAGTGCTTCTTTCGAGCCTTGTTTCCACAAATTGGTTAATCAGTGCGTCATAGTCCAGAGATGTGGCAATCTTGTTTTCGACTGGAGATAACTGCAAGTGCAGAAAGCCTGTCTTCTGTCATGGCTGAGTGCAAGATATTCTTGATCAGTTTCATTCTGCTGAAGCTCCTTTCAGCACCAACAGTAGTAACTGGTGTGGTCAGAAGAATTCGGATGCAAATGCAAAGATTCGGCTATACCTCCTGAAGGCTGCTGTTGTATATGTACGTTAAAAAAATTGTTTGCCGTGACAAGTTCTCACTCTCTCGATGACCTAAATAAAATTATTCAATTCCATTAATTTGTTGGCATCAATGTCTCCCATTTTTCTTTTCAAAATTTTTGCAGTGATTCTCCAGTTCAATTTCTCTGATTCTGCTTCAGGCTGTTAACATTGTACAGAAATCCAAACTTGTACCACTCCACGAGTTGGTCAAATTGCGACAAAACAGAAGATATGGCCTGATCAGTGAGAAGAACTGCGATGTGAATTTTTCTTCGGCAGAAAGATGACTTCAATCATCAGCACATTCGTAATCAAACATCTTCTTACATGGCACTTTTGGCTTCTGGAAACACCTGCTCAATACCCATATGCTCTGCTATTTCACGTGCATCTGTGACTATAAAGTTATATCCTGTATTTTGATAGTCTTGCAAAAACTTCATTGTAGCACAGACTTTTGCCTGCAGGATGTCAATTGAAACATCTGGTGACTGAATTAATTTGCTGGTTTTACTAACAAAAACAGTATATCGTACCACGTGCATACAAGTCAGAATAAAAAGGCCACATAGTAACATGGTCTAAAAGCACATCGGCTTCTGTTGCTGTATTGCCATCTTTCTTTTTGAGGGCATGTTCTCGCAAAGATGACAAAGCATTGCACAATTCTTCAAGGTGATAATGCAATGGCTTCACAGCATCAATTCTCACCTCCCGAGTGTCCGATAACCCTTTAATAGATATTGGCATATGTTCTTGAAGTATATCCCTAATGTGAAGGTGATTAAAAGACAAAGTACAGTTGTGTACTTACAATAAATGTAGATGTTAGAGTGTATTCACTGTTGCAGTCATTACACTTGGGGTTATCCTGCTGGCAGGCTACCCGCAGTCGGCCCGAGTTCCAAAGTCTAGGTCTGGCGTCAGTTGTCGCCTCTTCCCTGATGTCAGTGTGCCAGGAGTATAAAAGATGCAGACGCCATTTTCTTCAGTTTTTCTTGCCCTAGATGTCAGGTGCCCCCAGATAGGAAGGCTGAAAAAACAAATTATGCCAAAAAGCATGCATGTACTAATATAAACATTTCCTTCATCTACAAGCAAATACACCACATAGGTTGTATAGACTTGAGAAGTACAGAAAAAGTCCCAGCAATGAAAAGGGGGATGGTGGGTGGGTAACCTTGACTGCAACAGTGAATACACTAACATCTACATTTATGGTAGGTACACAACTGTACTATGTTCATCGTGTTTCACTGTTGGTCATTACACTTGGGTTGAATCCCAAAGCTGAGGTTGGGTGGCTGGGCCTAAATAGGATTAGGACAGGCTACCAGGCCCTGCAGAACTGCAGTGGCAAAGCCTGCTCTGGATTTAGAGTAGAGAGGTAAGCGGTAGTGCTTGGTGAAAGTGTGCACTGAACTCCAGGTTGCAGCTTCTAAAATGTCTTTGGTTGGTACACCTCTGAGAAAGGCTGCTAAGTGGCTGCTGCTCTGGTAGAATGTGGCCTAATGCCCTTAGGCACTAATTTGCCATGTTGTGCGTAACAGAAGCGAATGCAGTGTCCTATCAATTTTGAAATTGTCTGCTTTGAGATAGGCTTTTCCTTGTGATCCTGCAGCATAGGCTACAAACAGTTGCTCAGTTTTTCTGAAAGCTTTTGTTTTGTCCAAGTAGAATCGTAGCTGTCTGTGTCTGTCCAAAGCGTGCAGAAGTCTCTCCCCTTTATTCTGGGGATTTGGGTAGAAAGTTGGTAAATGAATGGTTTTGGTTAAGAGCCACATTGGAAACCACCTTTGGCATGAATGTTGAGTTTGTCCTAAGAGAGACCCTGTCCTGATGAAAAATTATGAAAGGTTCCACTGCCATTAATGCCTGTAACTCTGAGACTCTTCTTGAAGTTATTGCTAGGAGCAGAGCAGTCTTCCATGATAAGAATTTTATATCAGCTGTGCTGGCTGGTTCAAAAGGAGGCAGTGTGAGCCTTTCTAAAACAAAATTGAGATCCCAAGTAGGTATTGGTGCTCTCCTTGGGGGTCATATGTTTTTTGCCCCTCTGAGGTACTGCCTTAGTAGTGGATGTGAAAAAATAGGAGGTTCCGTATTGTAATGAGCTGAAATGGCAGAAGCATGGATCTTAATAGATGAGAAGGATAGGCTTTTGTTCAGCATCTCAGTTAGATATTGTAAAATCTGAGGTATATTTGGAACAAGTGGTTTGAGCTCATGTGCCTGGTTCCACACAGAGAATCTCTTCCATTTTTCTGCATAAGATTTCCTAGTGCTGGGCCTCCTGGCCTCTAAAATGACATCCATAACAGCTTTAGAGAGAGGTGCGGTCTGAGTGGCTACATTATCTGCCATGCTGCCAGATTTAAGGTTCTGAGGTGACTGTGCAGAATCGGATTGTTTTATTGAGTCAGAAGATGAGGAATTTGAGGTAAAGGCCAGGCTGGGCCTTGAGACAAGCTCTTTAGGATTGGGTACCAGTGCTGGCGTGGCCAGTCTGGGGCAATCAGGATCATTTTTGGCCTCTCGTCTGACTTTTAGGAGCACCTTGGGAAGAAGAGGCAGTGGAGGGAAGGCATAAACTGTCAGGGTTTTCCAGCTGAATGACAGAGCATCCACTTTCCATGCTTGTGAGTGATAAGTTCTTGTGCAGAATTTCTGTAGTTGGCAATTGTGAGGGGAGGCAAAAAGATCTTATGTCTGGGAGTCCCCATTTCCTTATCATGCTGAACACCTGTGGATTTAGTCTCCATTCGTGAGGATCCATGAGATTTCTGCTTAGTTCATCTGCCAGTGTATTTTTCATTCCTGGCAGGAATTGTGCCTGCAGATGTACTTGATAGGTCAGTGCTGTGTTCCACAAAGTCACGGCTTGCCTGCAGAGGGGGTAGGAATGTGTGCCCCCCTTGCTTGTTTATGTACCACACAACTGTGGTATTGTCAGTCTTTGATAATAGTTGTCCTGGATGTAGTAGGTCCTTGAAAGCTGTCAGGGCTTTCTGTACAGCTAGCATCTCTTTTTGATTGATGTGAAGATGCATTTGTTCCTTGGGCCACTTGCCCTGAATACATTTTCCCGCCATATGTGCCTCCCAGGCATAATCCGATGCATCCGTTATTGTCTGCCTGGCTGTGGGTAAGGTGAAAGGCTGTCCCTTGTTGTGGTGACAGGCCTGGGACCACCATCGAAACTCCTGTTGTAGGCAGGGAATTAAAGTTATTATTGTTTCCAGGCTGTGGCAATGTTGAGTCCAAACACTTTTTAGATACCATTGTAGTTTCCTCATATGCAGTCTTGCATATGGAATTAGTAGAATGCAGGATGCCATGAAGCCCAGGGCCTGCAGAATTTTTCTTGCAGGGAGCTGGGTCTTTGTTGCCATCATTTGAAAGTAATGAGTCAGTTGCCTTTGCTTGTCTGGTATGAGATAAGCCATCTGGGCAGTTGTATTTAAGCTTGCTCCCAGGATTATCATCTCTTGAGAGGGCACTAGTTTTGATTTATTTTCATTTACTGTGTACCCTAGGCAAATTAGTAATCTTTTTACAAATGCCAGATGCTTTAGAGGAATGTCCTTGCTCTCTGCTTGAATAAGGCAGTCGTCCAAGTAGGGATATATTTGAATTCCTCTGTCTGCAAAATGCAATTACTGGTGCCAAGCATTTTGTGAAGACCCTGGGCGCAGTAGATACGCCAAAGGGCAGTGCAGAGAATTGGTAATGCATTGAGCCAGCTATGAATGTGAGGTATCTTCTGCAAGATTGCCTGATTGGGACATGCAGGTATGCCTCCTTGAGGTCCAAAGTAACTAGCCAAGCCTTCTTGCCCAGCATAGGTAGAAGTTGCTGCAGTGTTAACATTTTGAATTTTGGAACATCCAGGAAAGTATTGAGGATTGAGAAGTCCAGTATTTGTCTCCAGGCTTTGTCCTTTCTGGGTACTAGGAAAAGTCATCCTTGTCCTTGCTGTGATACTCTTTGAATAGCTCCCATGTCCATGAGAGCAGCAATTTGTTTTTGTGCCTCTGCCCATTGGTTTTGTGGCAGGTTCGGCATACCTTTTGCTTTTGGAAGGGTGTGAAAGTGGAACCTGTAACCATGAGAAAATATTCAGTACCCGTTTATCCTGGGTGATTATGTGCCAATTTTTGTGAGAAAAGTGCTAGCTTTCCCCCTATGGGTGCTGCCAAAAGGTAAGTGCTTGGAAGGGTGTGAAAGTGGAACCTGTAACCATGAGAAACAATATTCAGTACCCATTTATCCTGGGTGATTATGTGCCAATTTTTGTGAGAAAAGTGCTAGCTTTCCCCCTATGGGTGCTGCCAAAAGGTAAGTGCTTGGCATTTGTAGAGGGAAGTCATTGGGACCGTTTCCTATAAGGTTGTGATTTGTCTTCTCCTCCTTTGGGGGCTGAAGCACCCAATTGTTTAGGTATGTAGGAGCCTGGGGGCTGAGATCTGCCTCTTGGGCGTCTGTATCTGCCTCTTTGTGGCCTGACACCGGAAAGGACCAATTTTTTGAAGGCCAGTTTCTGCTAAACCTAGGTGGTTGAACCTGTAAGAAATCCTTTACTGTCTGCATTGATTTTGCTTTATCCTCCATTTTCTTTAACACCTCTTCTGCCTTAACACCAAAGTATCATGCTGTAGTGGAGCATCCAATAATTTTACTTTAACATGTTCAGGAAAACTTTGCTCTTTCAAACCAAGCATGCCTTCGAATGACAGAGCCTGTAACTGCGGCTCTACAAGAAGCCTCTAATGAATCAAAACCACATTGCAGAGTATGCTTTCCCACTTGTTCAGCTGCATGCAATAAATCCTGCATTTCCTTACTGTCTGGGCTTTCTGAGTTTGTAGGCATTTTCTGTTTCAACAAAGACATGAGGTACTGTTGATATTTAAGCATGTGAAACTGGCAATTTAAAGCCCTTACAGCTAAAGTAGCAGAATTGTAAACTTTTTTCCCCCATCTATCCAGAGCTCTGGAATCCCCATCAGAGGGGACAGGGTTTTTAGCAGTGGAAGCCTTAACCTCTTTGGGACCCTGGGAAATTGTTTCTCGGTCCGCAGCAGGGTTTTTGTAAAGAAATTTATGAGAGTCAGTTGCCTTTGCTTGTCTGGCTTGACTGGAGCAGGGGGTAGAGAATCAGGAGACAGACTGGATTCAGAGAAATCATCAACAATATCAAGCACATGGGGAATAGCCAGGGGCCTGTGCTGAGGCAATAAAAGAAAGTCTCTGAGCCTTTTCTTGGATTCTGAGTAATCCTGGCTCTACCAATGCAAATGCTCCCTCATGGTGTGCAGGGTTTCCCCAAAAGAATAATCCTCAGGCGGAGAGGCTGAAGGTATATATTCTTCTGCATCAGAGTCCTCATAAGGAGGGAGAGAATATCCCTGAACTTAAGAGAAATCAGAGGAAATAGAAACCTGGTCAGAGGGATGGCCTTTTATCAGGAGGAGGATGGGAACCCCTGATCAAAGTAATTAGGTCTTCTGCCATTTTAAGCATCTGTTTCTTTGGCATGGATGACTGTTAAGGAGAATGCTGCTTCCTTGTCTTTAATGGTGTTTTTGACTTTGCCTTGGCTGCTGCAGTGGACTTAATAGTAAGCTGTGAAGGTCTGAAAACACCCTCAGAAGCAGATGCCTGCTCAGCGGCTCCGGACCCACCTGAGGGAATAGTTTCCGCAGGCCCAATACCTTGAGTTTCCACAGGCCTAGGTGTCTCCGCGTGGGTGTCTGATACAGCCTGTGGCTCTGACGTAGCGGGTGTCAGGGGCTGCGAAAGCGCCTCACTGAGAACTGGCAACTGGCCTAGAAGAGGCTTAGTCGGTTTTGGACCTCGGATGCCTGTCCTTTTGTCTCTGCGTTTTTTATGAATTCTGGTCATCGGTTGTTCCGACGGCATTATGTAGTTAAACCTTCGGCCAAAGTAATGTAAAGCAAAATCAAACCGATGTTTAATAGTGCGTTTGTTGAATCTAGCACAAAACCGACAACTAGTAATGTCGTGGTCAGGGCCTAGGCAAGGAATACAGCAAGAGTGAAAGTCCTTATGAGGTATTTGCTTCCCACAAGAAATACAATTATTAACTTTTACTGACATCGGTCTGGAGCAAGAAAAAGTTTCCTCAACGGGGTACTTAGCTTTATTGAAGACTTCGGTTCTGAAACTCAAAATTTCATGAGTCGGCCGACCGGCACTTGTGAACTGCTTCAGGCACCGCGTGGCAAGAAAGACTGAAGAAAATGGAGTCGGCTGCATCTTTTATAGCCCTGGCGCACTTGACTTCAGGGAAGAGGCGACAGCAACAGACGCCAGACCTAGACTTTGGAACTCGGGCCGACAGTGGGTAGCCTGCCAGCAGGATAACCCCAAGTGTAATGACTGCAACAGTGAAGCACGATGAACATCGTATATTCCGTTAATCAGACCGAAAGTCAACTGCATATTTCGATCACTTTGCCGCATCTGAGACTACAAATTACAAGTGTGAGCTCCACATGGTACATACAATGCATGTTCATTTATTTCTAGCATGCGGGCTTGAACTCCTTTATTCCTTCCTCTCATATTGGAGCAGTTATCTGGCCTCTAATGTCAGCGATGTCTATTCTTAAGTTGTCTGCCTCTTAAACGCTTCCAATAAGCTCTTGCCAGTTGTATCATGAGCATTAAGAAAACCAACAAACGCTTCATGAATATTGACCCCATCATCACCGTTGCATTCAACGAAGCGTAACACCACTGACATCTGTTCATGTGACAAGTCGGGAGTACAGTCCAAAATAGAGTAATATTTTGCTTTTTTAAGCTGCACTATGTTGACCTCTTGAAGGTTACTGGCAACAAGTTGAATCAGCTCATTTTGGATCTGTGGACAGAGGTACTGAACATGTGTCTCTGCCTTAATCCTCTGTAAAAGTTCGCTGAGGACAGTAGCATACTTTGCAAATAATTCAAACAGTCTGAAAAAGTTGCCATTCGAACGATCGCCAAGCTTTTCATTACTTCCTCGAAATGGCAAGTTTTTCAGAAAAGAAAATGGCATCAATCATGCGTTTCACATCTCCTCAAAAATCTCTTTCATAAAAGCCTGCAATTCGACTTGGTCAATAGATGCATGGTTTACTATGCCTGACTGAAGGTCAGACCATTTCACCATACAGTCTTGATGACCTGTGCCTGTTTCATGCTGCTGAAGTGCTTTCCAAGCAGATGTTCCACTACGTAGCGGTATGCCGCCAGTGCCAAATAATTTACAACAAAAACAAAAAATGGCATCTTTCTGGACTGAGTACATTAACCACGAACATCTTATTGTCTCACCGTTTGCTACAGTCCGATAGAAATGAGTACTTGTGAACCTATGTTTTTCCTTGTTAAATGGAAATCCTTAACTTTCATTCTGCTGCGGTGGGCCACATTCAACAATGTCACACACTTGACTGTCCAATATTAGAGACTGCCAATCTCCGGGATCAGTCAGTCATTCAAATTCAGATACTTCTTTCCCGGCAGCAATTGGAATATCTGTCACAGTTTGTTTGGTGGTAGAACAACTGGTTTCACCTTCGACCTCACTTGAAGCACTTCTGGATACGACTCGTCGTTACTATCACTGTCCGCTTGATGTGCCTGTACATTGGATTGCAGCATAAAATACATTGACAACTTTGGAATTTTCTTAGATTGTTTCTCGGCATCTTTTGCTGCCTTTCGTTTACTAGCACCGCTCTTATACATTCTGTTAGACAACATTACAAAGCATGACTTTTCGTTGGAAAATGCTAAAAAATTAAACTACATTAATAACATTTACTTATCCGCCGGCCACCATTATGAACACACATACACATTCTACGAATAGGTCCAACAGTAACAGACATACAGATACAGAGCCTCCTCTGCTTTCATATACACATTCACTCACACACGCAGACAGCATAAATGCACAAACACTGTTATTTTTTACACAAGCTAAACAGCAAACACACTGCTCAATGAGTGTAAAAGATCTGCTCGTTCACCTGAGGGTACCTCTCAACTATACAGATTTTCACAGACTGCCTAGAGTTTTGCCTCGTTTTTGGTCCATTTTTCATAAAATTGTGGTTTTCTGGCAAATTAGTGGCAAATCATTAAAGACTGAAGTTAAAAAAGAATGACAGTCATTTGAGTTTAAGACTGCACACCTTTCAGAAAATTCACGGTAAAGCAAAACATGTTATTCTATCTAAGTGCAATATTAAAAAATTCTCCCTATTTTTGGGCCTTTAGCCCACTTTCATTAATGGCTTTGTCCAGATTTCTTGCTGTAAGAAGTTGAGAGGTATGGTTCGATCTCTCTTACTCTCATACACTGTCACACACAAGCTTTTTTTCTTTTCTATGAAGCAGCGGACCAGTCTTGCCACAGCTATTATTTGTATACACCCTTCTAGAGAAGGTTCCTTCTCCAATCAGGTTGCCAATGTACTGCTGCCTATTCCCTAAATACAATAACGCCCACTAGCGTTACACTCCATTAAATCCACAATTAAATTATCAGCACACAGCACTGCCCTCTTGATGCAGGCCCTACAGAGTGCAAGGCCTCCTCCGAAACCCTGTAAAATATTGAGGCGCCTACGACAGGTTTTAAATAAGCTCAAGTTGATAACAAGGACAGATGGCTGTATGCATGGACCGGTAAGAGACGATAGAAACGAACAGCTGACTAAACAAACAGTGACAGGTTATATAACGGTGTTTAAGTTACTAGGGTTTAAAACCTCTCTATTTATGGAACAGGACAGTTATTTGGATTTATGTCCCGAAAAAAAATGTGAAATGGGACAGCTGTCTGGAGATTTGTGAGAGAAAATATACATTTCCCGTTAGTTTCATGATGACAATTATTTTAGCCGAAACATTCTGCTTATGCGTGGCTGCAGACCCAATTAAAATTTGAAACTGACTGACGAGACAACTGATGGCTGCCAATAGCACTCTGATGTATTACCTTACATATTCCTGTCACTTTTAGCGGCCCCCTCCAGTCGAAGGGTACGGAGGACACTCGCTACATCTCTGCTTTCATGGTTATAATGACTACTATCATATTTTATGTTTGTCTGTTGCTGTGACATACACCTGTCCCATGTCCCTTGTACTCTGATTTCCCAAGTGTGGTCCCCACAGGCCAAATCTGTGTTGCCCATGGTCAGCACCTGGTATTATGGGTTTTGAATAGGGTGCCTTGGTCTTCTCTGATGTGGTCCTCACACCACAAGATCTTTAGTCAGGGAGGAATGAAATGGTTGGCCTCCAGAGAATTTTGGTGCAGTGACCAACAGTTTTTCCAAAAACATTAACTTTTCATGTAGCTTGAGTATAGGAACCATCAGGATGCAAGATGCCATGTGCTAGAAGAGCCTGAGGAAATCTCTGGCTAAGATGGTTTTGACTGCGAATGTGAAGTTAACCTGAGACTGACATGATTTTGTGCAGAGACAAAATGACTTTATTGCACAGAATCCAGGCCTGCCCCCAAAAGGAGGACCTGGGTAGCAGGCCATAGCTGGGACAGTTAGATGTTGTGGGTCAGACCTACTTTCTAAAAACACTCTGTGGATCACTTCTGTAAATGTTGCCTTTAAAATCAGTCAGTTGTCCAGATAAGGATAAATGTGAATGTCCTTGGTTCTGCAGAAAGCAATGATTGGTACCAGACTTCTGCTGAAATATCTGGATGCAGTAGACAAGCCAAATGTTAAGGTACATAATTGAAATGAAGAAATTGTGTGTTCCTGTGGAACAATGTGAAGGAAGGCCATCCTTACAGTTCAAGACTGTCCTCCATGTCCCTGGCATGATGACAGGTTGCAATCTATGAAAGATAAGCACTTTGAACTTGGGTACCACACTAGATGTTTAGCCTGGAAAGGTACAGTATCAGTCTCCAAGATTCAAACTTTGAGAGCCAGGAGGCTCCTTAAATGGAATCCTCTACCACACTCTTTTGGGGTTACAAACTGAATGGATACTGGTTGTAGAGGGTTTTGCATCTGACTGGCAATATGGCGCCTCTAAAAACAGACATTCTACAGACATTGCAACAACAGCCTTTCCTTCTAGTTTAGAGCACCCACTTGTCCTGTGTGATATGTTCACAAGCAGAGGAGAACATGGAAAGCCTTATCCTTAGTTACTAGATGGGATGAAAGGGTAGAGGGATTTGGGGTTGCTTAGAATAACTACAGCTGCTGCTCCCTGCAGGGTCTAGGTCCTTAACCCCCCAAGCCTACAGAGTATCAAAGTGACACAGTTTATGAAACTTAAGTCTTTTTTCCATTGGGATGTTTAGATTGGTCTTGTTTTAGGGGTGGGGCAAGACTCGGTAGAATACTAAGTGGTGGTGAAGGAGTTCCATAACAGACTTCACAATCTTACTGTTACATGCAGTCTCTGAACCGATTTCTTAGCACGTGGTCCAAAGAGGAAACTGTCCAAGGTGATATCAAGATTTCAGCATTAACATGCTCCAGGAAGGGGGTAGGATTCCTCAGGTGAGCATATTTGCAAGTCACAGACCCTGCAGCACCTGCTCAGCAAGATGCATCTGAAGCACCACAGCCATGCACGAGTGAGTGTCTGGACAACTGCAGACTAGTACTGTACAAGCCCGGAGATTTATCTTGAGGCTCTAATCTTTAATGCCCTCTACCTAAGCTGTAATCTGTTCCTGTACTGACTCAACGTATTTGAGCAAGCAGAACTGACTTTAGATACCCTGACCACGAGAACTCTCAAGTGCATGTCTTCTTGCCAATCAGTCTAGAACTCTGTTTCTTGGAAACAGGCCCAGGGGTTCCATTGAAAGACTCCAGACACCACAGCTGGCTCCACCAGTGGCTTGTTATAAAAAGGTTTATGGGTATTTCCTAAAGAAAAGTCTTACAGTAGTGAAACAGAGGGCAAGGTGCCTTCAGAATCTGAACAAAAGTACTAATGTGGAGCAGTGCTCCACAACAGTTTCTCTTCATTTGGATCACTAGAATAGAGTCTCTTCTGAGGGGAAGACTTTTTTCTTTTTTCCCTAAGAAGTTCCTGCCACAGGTTAACTTTCCAGGGAAGGCTGTTTGGATTTCATGAAATCCTACACTAGTCGGGCATGGTTCTGTGGAGTGACCTAGGCTGTAGCAGCTGGCGACTCAGCCAGCTTAACTTGCACAAGTCACTGGAAACTTCGGCAGGGTAAGCTGGGCCACCCTGGATGCTGCCTTCGTTTGACAGACTTTGGTCTGATGGATGGGTGAGGCCTCAAAATATGGAGGGGAAGCTGCAGCCTCAGTCCAGATCACAAGAAAATCTTTCCTGACTTTTACTACAGGGATTCTACCTTCTCCCTCAATAACACCAAAGGTCATATAGGATGTCACAGCCTGTGAAACAGCATCAGACCAAACTCTGCCTGGTTCAGAATCACATGGGCATGGAAGGAGCCGAATAGAGTCTCCATAAGTGTAGTATCAGAGGACTTTGGCCCACTAATCATCCGTAATGGGGGCTGTGAATGCTCACCTGAATCAATGATTCTAAACTGGGGTAGGGAGTCTGACAACATGGATGTCAGCCTCTCTGCCTTAACTGACAGTAAATCAGAAAACTCTTCCTAATAAAAGAAATAACACATTTAGCATCAGCCGTACATGGCAAGAAAAATCAGGACAGCCAGTGCAGTAGTCACCAGTGATGCCGGATGGGGAGGGCATATTCTAGCTGAGGCGGGATGGTGACAGTCTGGTATTCAGGCAGACCACAGGCTCCTGCAAGCAGGAATTCCCAACACTTGGTAGTGCTGCTACGATGAACATCTTTAAGGACACAATCAAGTACTTAGCAAGCTTCAATTTTCACTGCAGTTAAACAGATTTCTGCAGACTGAAGACCAAAAAAGCCAGAAAATGAAGAGTCTGAAGAAAAAAAAAACAAGATAGCCAATGGGTTTATGGCCATACATAATGGGGAACCCAACGGCACTGAATTTAGAAGAGCAAAAATCCTGACAAAAAAAACTTATCTTCTGATGAATGAAAAACTCTGAAAAACAAAATGACAATGGACATAATGATAAAAAACAAAAATCATTTAGCATGGTAGATCTGCTCAGAGGTTTTGGCAGTCATTAACAGATAGGACTATTCGTACCACATATGTTCTGCACACTACATGCAATTTAACAGGCTACTTAAATACAAACTCTTATACTTGTGCTTTTCTCCATAACTTTCCAGTTACTGACTAAAGCCAAAGAAGCCAGGCAAAGGACAGAAGCAGCAGCCCTCCTCTGCCAAGATATGGAGGGAAGGCTCGTTAACCAAGACTGAATCCTTCAAGCAAATTTTTAATCCTTGAAGGATTCGGTCTTCATTAATCCACAAGTCAGAGTTCCTAGCCAGTTCTCAGAGATGGTAGTAGGTTCAGGGGAATTAACTAATACAGCAGACTCAACAAAAGCCAGAGTCCAGAACATCCAGTTCTTGTCTCACTGTAAAAGAACTTCCTAGAGGCACTGCTGACCTGCATGTCCTAGAGGAACTGCTGGAAGGCTGCTGAAAAGGCAGACTTCCATTACACTCCAAGCTACAGCCAACAAAGAAATATGAATACTAAAAATTATCAAACTGTTATTCAGATAAAAAAAAAATGCAAGCTCATGTTTAATATGAAAGCCACCCCAACACCTGTACCTGAGCCTTAAGAAGAATGTTAACAGGTACTCAAACATTAACAATTGCAAAGGAACCAATACAACAGAAACAATTAACAGAATTAATGAACTGTACATCTTCAGCTACATTCTCTTTTGTGCTCTGCAGATTTCAAAATATACTTTTATATAAAATACTTCATATAAAAACAGTCATCTCATCAGTATAGAGACAGAACATAATAAATCACTTTATAGGATAAATAAAATACAGCGAGTTACACACAAAAAGTCTTGAACGGGGAGAAAATTCACTCATTTTGCTAAAGCATAAAACATGAGGCAGACACTACATTTAGTACACCGTAAAGTTTTCAGGGTACTTTAAATCCTGATATAACTACTTTATAACTGATCTCACTAAATGCACTTAAGAAAATTTGCAGCATCCTTGCCCACTACTGTACAAATTAAACAGATCTAACACACAGAATTACCCTGCAGTAGCACTTTTCCTGCATTTCATTAGCAAAAGCTATTTATCACCCTGTATCTATTTTGATTAATAGGACCATCTCTGAAGGAAACATCCCTACCATTTGGAAAATATCTCATATAATTCCTCTACATAAAGGGGGCTCTTCTACTGAGCTCTCCAACTTTCGCCCTACTGCCTTACTGTCCCCATTAGCTAAGATAATGGAAAGATGTGTACACAAAATTTCTTAACTACCTTCTTCAAAACAAACTTCTAGCTGACTGTCAACATGGATTCAGACCTTTCCACAGCACTACCACTGCCCTCCTTTCCTTCTCTGACTCCATAAATAATAATCTAAATAATAATCGTTTCTCCTCAGCACTATTCATAGACCTATCAAAAGCTTTTGATATGGTTAACCATAATATACTTCTTGAAAAACTCAACCTCTTCTCTCTCAGCTCACATTCTCTACAGTGGTTTAGAAGCTATCTCGTAAACAGGCAACAAACAGTGTTTTGGGGGAACAACCTATCGTGCTTACTCCCAGTAAATGTTGGTGTTCCATAAGGATCAATCTTAGGACCCCTTCTTTTCTCATTATTTATCAATGACCTTTATTTAAATGTGCCACAAGCTACCTGCATCCAATATGCAGATGACTCGACTTTGATCTGCACTGCTAAAAATGTTTCCTCCCTCCAGTCCATCACCCAAACAGCTTTCCAAAACGTTGAAAATGGTTTATGCAACACTGCCTCCTCCTTAACCCCAAAAAAACTAAGCTTCTTCTCTTTACTCCTACTAATAAATCTCCTACACCATTCTTCACTATCTCCTCAAATAATTCTACCTGTATTAACCCTGATAAAACCACTCGACTATTAGGTGTAACCACTGACAACCATCTCAACTTTGATGACCATATTAACACTACTATTAAAGCTGTTAATAAAAAAATTGGGACACTTTACAGAATTAAACCCTTCCTTACCCCAGCAGCCAGAAAAAACATTGCACAGACCCACCTGATCTCCACCCTTTTTTATGCCTCAGCTATATATACTACCTTATCTAAAAATAACATTACCAAACTCTCTACCTGTTATAATAGTATAGCCAGATTCATTACTGCTACTCCCCTCAGAACTCACCACTGTCTCAACCTCAAACAACTAAATTGGCTAGAGCTAAACAACCACCTACTCTACCAACAATTACTTGTCATTCATAAGACCCTTCACTTCCCTGATAATACTCCTAGCCTGGCAAAACTGATTTCTCCTTATAAAAACCTAGCCACACTTCGCTCTGCCAATAAACTCCTAGTATCCTCAACTAAATCATACAATAAAGCTGGGGATGCGTTATTTTCAAATTCCATAGGTAAACACTGGAATCAACTCCCTCAAGAAATAACTAATCAAGACTCTACCTCTCTGTTCAAAAAACATATCAAAGAACATCTTAAAGCTCAATGGCTATGTCCTTGTACTAATCCCGACTGAAAGTATGTCTCCTCACATCTAATTTTTCTACCCATCCCCCTTCTGAGCTCCTAACTTACACTTTCTATTGTTGAGAGCTACATCTTAAAAGTATGCCTCCTAGTAGTCTAACTTCAGTATTATGTTTTTATTTTTAATTTGTTGAACTCATCTTATAAGTATTTAGATTTTATTTTGCAATTTCTCTTTTTTACCTTTTATATTTTTATTCAAAATAATTTTTTTTTTCTGATATATCATTGTTTGTTTTGCCTGTACTGGAGCTTTTCTCCCCGGGCCTCTACTGTAAACGGATATATATCCAGTTGGACTAGCCCGGTCAACAAATGTAAAATAAATAAATAAAATAAATAAATAAAATAAATAAATAAATACTTGCGTATTATCGCAAACAGATTTTTGCGGCTGCAAAACTCGCTTGCTTCCTGGAATAGAAACTACTTCAGGAAACACTGTTCGGTGTTATTTGAAGTAGTTATTGCAGAAAAATAAGTTAGGAGTACCTTCAGGCTTTACCAGAAACAGTCTTCCTGTTTTGCATGCATCACACATGCACGCTTGAATGGTCATGGAAGTTCTCTTTCCGAACGGAAAGCCTATCATGCAGTATTACAAGCAACGCTAGTTACATGTATGATTCTACATTCATTCATTTGGTAATAAGGACATGTAAGTAAGCTGGTGTGTCAATGGAAAGGATGTGTAGTGTTCTTACATCGATCGATGTATGTCTTCAAATATCGGTTAACAAGAGCAGTGCGCTGCATGTCTGAAGCAGTACGGTCAGTGGCAGCTGTGTCAGTAATACTGAGTCCAACACTACAAACTTGCAGCAGTTACTGAGTGCACCCATCAAGTGCAAGTTGGGCACATGCGATGTAATGCTTTATTACATGAAGACTTAAACAGTACACTAGCATTATCGGACTGTATATCCTGTGTAAAACCAAATAGATTTACTTCCCTTTAGCTCTTGCTCAGACTTCTTCATTGCACTGCTCACCTCTACAAAGTGTATATCGTGAAAAGCAAAAAAAAGCGACATGCTGTCATTTAAGTCCATAAAGAAAGAATATGTTGTTAACATTTTATTGATAAGACTCCAGAAAACAAACTGTATTACTGAAAATAATGCAGTATTTCACATTTCAGCAATATTAACAAACACATTTCAGGATCAGGAAGCAACAGTTACTGCCATGAAATATCTGTATGCAATAATACGCAAGTGCCTTCAAAAGTTTCAGAAAAAAATGCATTTGTTAATAAAACATTTGGTCTTACCTATATTTAGGTAGCTTCAGAAAATAGGATATACATGTACGATGCACTTCTCATTTCACTTTACAGTGAATGACTATACAGCTTTTATTAAATTATACTCGTATCTAATAAAAAAATCTTAATACAAATGACATCTGTCTTAGTATTTAAATCATAGCTTCTCCACTAAGCTGGACAACAAGTGCTACAGACCACCCTAAGTGAGACGCACCATACTGCTCTTCCACAAGTATATAGGTGAAACCACCACCAACCCACAGCACCCACTGAAACTAGAAACCAAATTCAGTCCTCCTATAAAAGGACCATCCCATCCTTTCAAGAAAATACAACATGCTGGTCCAAATGCTTCCAAGGAGGGTAGAGTCAGCCAGACTGAACTCTGGCAATCCCCCTCAAACCCAAAGCAGCACAGAGGGAGGAGCTTGCACAGGCACCCCATAAAACTACAGTCCAGTCCTCTTAATGGAAGCATGAAGCCAACCTGCACAACTCAAGAGAAATTTGTACTGGAGAACAGAGGGCAGCTGAAGAGCTCTCCAAAAATAGCATCTTTTTGAGTTAGCAACTGTTACTGTCCAGGAGTTCCCCACATTACAACATGGTAATTTCTCAATTCCAATGCAGTCTTCTAAGTGCAGCATCCAAAGCCAGGTAGTCTTCCTATACTCAAAAGGAAAAAAAAAAGACAGCGGTTTAGCAATGCTGGAATCTTTTATTAGAATACACAAGTTCATTTCAAACCTTAAGAATTCAGTTTGATTCAAAAATTAAAAAAATTTAAATTCTACATATTCACCAGACCATATAAAAACATCATCCACAAAACGTTTATAAAATGTAACCTTAGAAAACATTTCAGGATCATTATAAACAAATGTTTCTTCCCACTAAGTGTCAAATTAGCATAGGAGTTATACCCATAGCTACCCCTGCATTCTGATGATACAATTGTTCATTAAATAAAGGTTGTTCTCGAGCACTAATTCAAGAAGTTCACAAAGTTTCAATTTCCCTGCCCTTGTATTGGCCATGTTGGCATAAAATATCTCTAATTACATTCAATCCATAGTGATTAGGAATTACTGTGAATAATGATTTTATACCTAAAGTGACGAAAAGAAGAGTCACATTCACTAGATTGATACCATTCTGAAAATTTAGTCAAAAAGTCACCCGTATCTTTAACGAAACTTTTAACATGCATCGAAAACTTACTTAAAATGTTCTGCAACTAGAGGGAGATGGGTTCAGTTGCTCGTTGAAGGTCTCATACTGGGAGAGGATAAAGATTTACAGATTTTCGGAAGGCCATACAACACAGTAATCTTAAGACAAGAAACTGTAAAGTAGTTAAACACATCAAATCAATACATCATTCATAGTTTGCAGTTCATAAATACTCATTTATATGACTAATGCAGTTAGTAACATTAGTACAAAAGTTTTGTTTAAAAAGCAGTTTATTAGAACGCAAATCATTAACTGTCAGCATCAGAAAGCTCTAAATCTGATAAATTAACCACAGGCCAGTCATAGCATCGGTTCGGCCTGCACAGTGTTTGTGGGCCAATGCGTATTCCTCCTCTATTCCTGCTGTTTGACCGCCCTCTGAATAAGTTCAGTTTGTGATTGGTCACTTTCTCCAGTAGATGCAACTGTACGATTGGTGGGACCCTCTGAAAACCCTCAGATATATTGGCTATATCAGGTGTTGGGATTGTTTGCAGCACGAGTCGGCATGACAATCATCCAGTTCGTACACTGGAACAAGGTACAATTTTGGCAGTGTTTTAGCTTTACAGCGTACCTTGAGTTTGATGTTGTTCCAGGGGTGCTAAGTTTTGAAAATGCCCTCATATGGAGACAAATACCTCAAATTTCTCTAGAAATGGCAAGAATTGAACCTGAAATTAGGGTTAGACTATGTCATTCATGAATCAGTTCTTCTCCAATATAGAAAAGAACTTCAGGATGAAATTACTAAGCTTGAAGATGAGATTTCTGCCTTACTGGCATTTAAGAACCATGTTCCTGAAAATAATGACATGCTTGAGCGTTTAAGTACTTATGACAAGAAGTTGGAGGCAACTAAACATAAAATTAGAGATATTAATGACTTTTGTTCTGGGAATATATTTTCACGGCCAAAAAAATTCCAGAATGAATGTGTTGATACACAGTTCAAAAACATCTAACGTGATTCCATGTACGAACTGGATGACTGTCATGCTGACTCAAATTGTGTCTAACAATTTAAAATGAGCAAGCAGCGAATGATACTTCTCAAATGGAACATACATCAAATAATAAAGCTCCGACATCTTCTACTATGCCAGTGCTACAAACAATCCCTCCTCCTGAGAAAGCCAATACATCGGAGGGCTTTCAGAGGGCTCCAAACATACAATTGCATTTACCAGAGAAAGTGACCAATCACAAACAGAACTTATCCAGAGGGTGGTCCAACAGCAGAAAGAGGAGGAATACGCTATAGCCCACAAACATGGAGCAAGGCGAACCAATGCTAAATTAATGACTGCCCTGTGGTTAATTTATTGGATTTAGAGCTTTCTGATGCCAACATTAGCTTGCTTACTAGAGGTATGAAATTTATACCTGCACAGAAGGATAACTTGGTGAGCGCTCTTACTGATTTGAAAGGGTTCACACGTAACTTGAATTAAAGTCATTTAATAATTCTGTGCCGATGAGTTCTTGGGTATGCAGGAAAGCCATTACGTTCATACCTGTCAGTAATCCTATTACAGCCTTCCTTAATATCTGCGAACAGTTATATGACTTACATGAACGAGATGCCTTTAAGAAGTTCTATAATTTGTCTAAATTAGAATCAGAGGCATTGATGACACTGCAAAATAATGAAAATATAGTAATTAAAGAGGCAGATAAAGGTGGGGGCATTGTAGTAATGAATCACACTGACTACGTATGTTCAGTTAATAAGATGCTTTCTGATGAACTGGTTTCTAAACAAATGAATTCTACTGATGTTACTATCTGCATTAGTCGTATACATACAAGTATTTTTGAACTGCAAACTAAATGATACATCGATTGATGCATACTACTTTGCAGTTTCTTGTCGCAAGATTCCAGTCATATGGCCTGCCGAAAATCCATAAATCTTTATCCTCTCCCCCAAGACCCATTATTTCAGGTAGAGGATGGACAAATGAACCCTTCTCCCTATATTTGCAGAATATTTTAAGTTTTTGCATGTTAAAAGTTTTGTTAAAGATATTGGTGACTTTTTGACTAATTTTCAGAATGGTATCAATCTAGTGAATGACCGTCCTTTCTTTTTGTCACTTTAGATATAAAATCATTATTCACAGACATTCCTAATCAGCAGGGACTGAATGTTGTTGTTGGGTCTTTCGGCTTATCCCGGTTAGCATGGACTGAATGTAATTAGAGATATTTTATGCCAACATGGCCAATACGCAGGGAAATTGAAACTATGTGAACTTCTTAAATTAGTGCTTGAGAACAATTTTTTTTTTACTTAATGAACAATTATATCATCAGAATGCAGGGGTAGCGAAGGGTAATTCCATCGCTAACACCTATGCTAATCTGACACAGTCAGTGGGAAGAAGCATTTGTTTATAATAGTCCTGAAATGTTTTCTTACAAGATTACATTTTATAAACGTTTTGTGGATGATGTGTTTTTTTATATGGTCTGGTGAATATATAGAACTTATTCATTTTTTTAATTTTTGAATCAAACAACTGAATTGAGGTTTGAAATGAACTTGCGTGTTTTAATAAAAAAAGATTCCAGCGTTACTAAACCTCTTTTTTTGCATTGCTATTGTGTTTAAACGGCTAGCTTCATCACGGCTGTCTCATTTTTCTTTTTTGACTTTAGTCTTCCTAGACTCCACATATGAAGTAAAGCAGAAAGGAAAAATGCCACTATACACACAGCTTGATAACAGATCAAGCATTGTGGAGCGAGCCACTGGTAGAGGTGTATGCAAAAATAAAAACACAACCACGGGAAATAACTCGTCTCCTTAGGTTGCTACTCCTAATCAAAACAGTCTTAGACCCATGTAACCTAGCACCCAATCAAACTTTACAGCAATCCAAACTAGAAAGGATGAAGAGCTCCAACCAAGGTAATAACCACTTTAGCTCTGGCATCATCCCGATGTTGAACTGACAAGTCCAAACAGATTCATTATAAACCCAAAAGCAGGTAACAGAATGCATGGTGATTTTCCTTGAGTGACTCCTACACAGGATCTGAAATGAGATCTAGATCTTTGACCCTAACAGTCTGCATGAATACTTCAAGTATGGTTCGGGGGCACCCAAAATCTACAAGCATATTTATCCCACAAACAGAATGGAACTCCAGCTCTGGTGTTCTAGTTGCTGTACAGACATGCAATATTAATACAGCACTGAAACTTAAAAACCTAGCTCCTTACAGCAATGCCCAAGGTCACATTCAAGAAACAAACACCTGATAGGTATCATTCAACAGGCAGCCTCTCTATCCTTGACTTGATTGGTTGAAAACATGGTCACACCAAAGGGATAAGGCTGCAACCAACATCAGTGAAATTCCCAGCCAAGAGACGTGCAATATGAATAAGGTGAATAAGAACTCCTCCACTCCATCCCCAGAGTCACCAGCAGCACCCCGGGAGAAAAGTCTATAAACCAAAAATGCCAGCTTCTTACTAACCTAGGTGAGATGGACTGAATATCATGTATTCTCAAAGTACAACAGGGAAGGAAATGAAACAGGCCCTGTATTCCCATGGTTATAACAAAGACAGTACCTTCGCACCAATTTCTGCAAGACAAGACAGGACCAATTAGGGCAGTTGCTACACACTCCTCTCTGCATGCAAGAAAGGGGGGGGGGGGGTCCAGTGGAGGTGCACAGGATCGTCCACCTTCCTTGCAACACAAGGCCAGTGGATCTACCACTACAACATCCAGGACAGCTCTAAGGGCAGCAACCAAACATACCACAGCCCAAGACAGATGCTAATAAGGTTAAACTAAATCCTTCAACTTGCAGCAATGCATCATTCCTCATTTTACTGTAGCTCCATCTCCTTCTAGATAAATCGCACACAAATAGTACTACTGTACTGCAGCTTCAGAATACATATCTGTCCAAGTTTGGCATTTTACTCTACTGTAATACTCTAACCATCCACAAACTGTTGCATTTTTATTAGTTTTGTATTCATTTACTAGCTATTTGCTGCAAACTTGCTGTACTATTTAATCCATGACTATTTCTATTAAACATCTGAGCTTTTGGCTGCTGTGATTTACCTGTGAAAATCAACTGGACACAAGCTGATTTAAGTATACTTTTCTCTGCACTTAGCATTATTTAAGATTAGTTATTTGTTTAATTGAATATTAACTGAATATTGTGGTCTCTGTTTTTCTGCAGTTAGTTTCCCACCATCTCTCCCTTTTTTTTGCTGTAGTGTTGATCTTGGTGGCTTTGGAATTGACTGCCCCTGCTGTAAATTTGTTTTTGGACAATTCTCCTGGGCCCATCTCATTTGCTCACCCAAATGACTACAGTGAGATCATATTTTGATTTCAGACACACCTACCAGTCCCATCTCTTCTGTGTTGAGAGAGCACTTGGGAAGGACAACTCAGTCTCAATCTGCTCTGTTCCCTCCCTCTACACACTTACTTCAGCTGCTCTTACTTAACTGTCTTATACCTTATTACCTTAGTTTGCTGATCTGTGCACTTAAGTGTTCATGTGCTCTTACTCTGTACTTAGTGCCTCCATTTTGATTTTTTCATAAGTTACTGCTTTCTGCACTTGCTTTTTGTCATCTTTAATGTATCTGCATTTATTTAAACTGTACTTGCCTTAATATTGCTACAAAAGTGTGCTAGCTTGTACTGCATTCAAAGTGTTTTGCTACTGGTTTAACTGCTTTTCTGGGAAAAAAAGTTCTAAACTTGTTTCCCACCTTTCCTGTAACTAGTCTAGTCCAGATACAGATTTGCTGCATCCAAGACTGTTTTGTAAGTTTCAGAGCTCCAAATACCTTTCTATGTTGGAGGGAAGCCTTCTAGTTCATCAGTGGGAGTGGTAAGCAATAAGTAGCCTTATCTACCACAAGAGGAGTGGGTTTCTAGGTCAGAAATTGTAGCTTACTGGCCGTTTGGGCAGTTTTTCCATCCCTTTCAACTTTCTGGTTTAAAAGCCCGGGTTTGTGCACCGTGGCGCTCAGCTGAGGTAAACTACTGCTGGTGCCAGAAAGTCTGCTCTTCAATTTCCCCCTTAGAACGTACTTGTTCTTTTACTTCTTGCACTTCAATTAGCTTAATCAGCTAGCACTACAGGCTTCTGTAACATTTATTGTAGCACACTTAGGTGCTATCAGCACTAGCTGCTCATAAGCAGTAACAGCACCAGTACTTTTTAGTTATGACTACCCCTCCTGGTAGGATTGTAGGCCGATTTCCTGTGCTTTCTCCTGCTAACGTGGTGCACATGGGCATTCTGAGACAGTGTGGCAACTGTCTAATGTACACAGACAAGCCTCTCCTATTACCTCCCAACACTCATACCTGTGAGAGATGCACTTATATTACTGAACTGGAAGCAGTGCATACTCCAACCAAAACCAGACTAGCTGGTCAAGAGAAGAAAGTCAACACCTGCAACTCACTACATAGAACACACAGCCCTCAAAAACACCAACCATCGCAACCCACACATAGAAATACAAACCATATACCCACCTTCACGGAGGCTCTCAATAAAAATTTACCCAAACAGAGACCCAGAAACAGAAACACACTCAACACCTACAACACACACCAATCCCACAACACATAGCTCACCACCACAGTATGCCCCTCAACCCAAGCCCTTAAGGCAAAACACTTTGCCCAATGTACTAATCATAGGAGACTCAATTGTGAGGCACACTGATGTCCCATTCACTAGGTTGAACAAGGAGAAGGTGACAGTCAGTTGTCTATCAGATGCCAGGATCTGCCACATAACACATGCACTCAGGTCACTCCACAACAAGCACAAACTACTCTGTCAATGTCCATGTGGGTATGAATGACCGGAGACGTACCTCCTTGGACTACATGAAAAGAGATGTAATGGCGCGCTCTGATTAAGTGGCCCAGGCAGGTATAACCTTAGCCCAGAGCAGTATTCTATCGTCACTCAGAATGATACCACAGTATGAGCAGAAAGTGATCGACTTCAACAACTAAGTTTCTGGTGTCATTCTAAGGGGATTCAGTATCTGTCTGCCTGGGACAACATGATCAATAGACCATGATGCTTTTGTCAGAAATGGCCTGCATCCGTCACCCCTGTGATTCCGGGTACTGGCTAAGGCTCTTGCCACCCCTATAGTGGCATTTTTAGGCAGTGTTCCAATGACCAAAATTCCACCAAAACAGCTACAAACAAATGCAATTGGGAGGATCATGCTGCTCAATGCTAGAAGTCTAAATCTCAAGATGCACTCACTCAAAGCTCCCCTCAAAATGGAGAAGGTCAATATCTGTGTTGTAACTGAGACCTGGTTTAAAGAGGCAGATAGCACGCCTGGGCTCCCATGCTACAACTCATTCCACACCTTTCGGCCCCAGAATAAGGCTGGAAGCTCCAAAAGCAGCGGTGTCTCCATATTCTTAAAGGATACGCACACCTCTAGACTGGCAGCCCAGCACAATACATCCGAGATACTTCAGGTACAACTAACACTGGGTAAGATGGCGATACAAAGTCATAGCCTGCTACAGAAGTAACCATGATGTCCGTTCTGATAGCATCTGCAGTCATAACAACTGGGTTGTTATGACTGCAGATGCATCCATGAAGGACATCCCTAAACATGTCCCTAGACTCTCACTCTAAGTTCCTAAGCACCCTGGAATCTATCAAAGTCCAACCAAATACTCGCATACTAGGTGACTTCAATTACCTTTCCAGCAACTGGGAAAACTATTCAAGTACCAATGTACAGGCCCAACACTTTCTGGAATTTATCAATTCCAATGCTCTGGACCTGCACATTCTGACCCTCACTAGAGGGAGCAACATCCTCAACTTGGTTAATCACCGACATGGGAGACAGTTGGTCCACACCTATAGTCAATTCCTCCCTGGTTAAATCTGACCACAAACTGATCACCTTGGAAATCTCCATCTCACCTACACCCCTCCGCTACGGTGACCACCCTGAAAAACTTTTCTAAAGCCAACTTTGGGCTCCTAAAAAGAGGTGGCTAACTTCTCGGCACCCACGCCAATAAAGCAGGACTGCCAAATCATACACCAATGCGCTGTACGAGCATATACACAAATGAATGGACCTTGCCATATCAAATAGAACTATGATGCTCTCCTCCAAAAAAAGGAAGCCAATCTGGTGGTCCCCAGCCATCAAACTCCAACAAAGGAAGAAACTGCTGCAGAAAAAAATGAAGTCACAAGACTAGAACAAAAAGCTGAGATCCCACATCAAATCATCTAAAGCCAGCTATGAAGGCAGAAAGTACAGTTTTGTACCTACCATAAATGTAGATGTTAGTGTCAACACTGCTGCAGTCATTACACTTGGGTTATCCTGCCGTCAGGCGGTTCCCCAGTTGGCCTGAGTTCCAAAGTCTTGGTCCGGCGTCTGTCGTTGTCGCCTCCTCCCTGACGTCAGTGCGACAGGGTATATAAGATGCAGCCAACGCCATATTCTTCATTTCTTCTTGCCCCAGATGTCAGGTGCCCCCAAATAGGTTTGCAATTCAAATTGCTAGTAAAGTATACATAAGAAAAGCAAACAACTTTGTTACCAGCAAATACTCCCCATAGGTAGTAAAGGGTAGAAGACATAGGTACGTACCAACAAGAAAGAGGGGAAAGGAGGGAGGGTAACCTG
Source organism: Protopterus annectens (assembly GCF_019279795.1). NCBI lineage: Eukaryota > Metazoa > Chordata > Ceratodontiformes > Protopteridae > Protopterus > Protopterus annectens. The sequence continues at coordinate 1,046,871,603 of NC_056735.1, forward strand.
GACTGCAGCAGTGTTTACACCAACATCTACATTCATAGTAGGTACAAACTTGTACTATGTTCATAGTGTTACACTGCTGCAGTCATTACACTTGGGTGGAATCCCAAAGCTGAGGTAGGGTGGCTGGTTCTATAAGGCATTAGGGGTGGCTATAAGGCCCTGCAGCACAGCAGTGGCGAATCCAGCTCTGGATTTATAGTACAAAGGCAAATGGTAATGCTTGGTGAAGGTATGCACAGAACTCCATGTTGCTGCTTCCAAAATATCCTTGGTAGGTACTCCTCTGAGGTAGGCAGTTGAAGTGGCTGTTGCCCTGGTGGAGTGAGATCTAATGCTGCTAGGTACAGGTTTCCCATGGTGTGTATAGCAGAAACGTATACAATGTCCTATCCATTTTGAAACGGTCTGTTTTGAAATGGCTTTTCCCTGTGCTCCTGCAGCATATGCTACCAATAATTGCTCAGATTTCCTGAAAGCTTTGGTTTTGTCCAAGTAGAAGCGTAACTGCCTGTGAATGTCCAAAGAATGCAGTAGTCTCTTCCCTTTATTCTGTGGTTTTGGATAAAAGGTTGGCAAGTGAATAGTTTGGTTTAGAGCCACACTTGATACCACCTTTGGCATAAACGTAGGGTTATTTCTTAGACACCCTGTCTTGGTGGAAAATGAGGAAAGGTTCCACTGCCATTAGTGCCTGTAATTCTGAAACTCTTCGTGCTGATGTTACTGCCAGTAGCAGAGCAGTTTTCCAAGAGATATATTTTAATTCTGCTGTGTTAGCTGGCTCAAAAGGAGGTAAAGTTAATTTTTCCAAAACAAAGTTGAGGTCCCAAGTTGGAGTAGGTGCTCTACGGGGCAGTCTTATGTTTTTAGCCCCTCTGAGGTACTGTTTTAGCAAATGATTAGAGAAAATTGGTGGATCCGTGTTGTAATGAGCAGAAATGGCAGAGGCGTGGATCTTGATGGATGAAAAGGAGAAGCCCTTTGTCCAGCATCTCAGTTAAATATCGTAGTATCTGAGGAATGTTTGGGACAAGAGGGTCAAGGCTGTGAGACTGGTTCCAGGCACAGAATCTCTTCCATTTATCCGAACAGGCTTTCCTGATACTAGGCCTTCTGGCCTCCAGAATGACATCTGTAACAGCTTTGGAGAGAGGCATTGCTTGATTGACTAAGGAATTTTCCATGCAGCTAGGTTTACAGTTCTTTAGCTGTCTGTGAAGTATCTGATTGTTGTGCTGAGTCAGCAGAAGTGGGATCGGAGGCAAATTCGAGGGTGGTTCTCGTGTTAAGTTCTTTAAGATTGGGTACCAGCGTTAGTGTGGCCAGTCTGGTGCAATCAGGATCATCTTGGGCTCTTCTTGCCTGGCTTTTATGAGTACCTTTGGAAGGAGAGGTAGAGGTGGGAAAGCGTATACTTGTAGGTTTTTCCAGCTGAATGAGAGGGCATCCAATTTCCATGCTTGTGGATGGTAACCTGGTCATGAAGGGATTCACATCTAGATCAAGGGAGGTCATCGTTCCCCTGTACTCATCACTCATCAGACCAATGATTGAGTACAATGCCCCATTCGGAATGCATCTGACCAGACACCTGCAGCAATTGGAAAGGCCCCAAAAGTTCCTCACCAAAAGGATAAAGGGTCTCAAAAATATGTCTTATGCTGCCCGACTGAAGGAACTCCAGCTCTATTCAGTCGCTTACTGTCTGCTCAGAGGTGACCTGTGCCTGACATACAAGGCCATGTCCAACCCGGAATTAATGAACATGCTTCACCTCAAAAAATCTAAATCCATCAGAACTACAAGGGCAAGAGACTTAAACCTCGACACGGCTATTAATAGGACGTGCTGGAAGGACAGATTCATCACCCAGAGACTCCCTATGCTGTGGAACAAAATCCCGGTTCATGTGAGGCAGAGCACCTCGCTGGCCTTGTTCAAGAGAAATCTTGACCAATGGATGGGAGATCGCAGGTATACCCCAGGGATAACCTCAGTGTCACTGCTTGACAGAGGCACAACAAAATAATGGGCATAGTATCCTTCAAACTAAAGGGGTGGCGAAAGCCACAAAACTCTGGGCTAGGCTTATAAATGCCCTAGGGCAGATAGCCTAGTATGAACCTATGAACTCCTTGTGCAAATTTCTGTAGCTGGCAATTCATTGGGGATGCAAACAGATCTATATCCGGGCTCCACCATTTCTGTGTTATCATTCTGAATATTTGTGGATTCATTTCCCAAGGGGGTTCCATGATGTTTCTGCTTAAGTCATCTGCCAGTGTGTTTTTATTTTCTGGCAGGAATTGTGTTTGCAGATGAACTTGGTGTCTAGAGCTGTGCTCCACAAGATCAAGGCTTGTCTGCAGAAGGGGTAGGAGTGTGTGCCCCCTTGCTTGTTTATGTATCACATAACTGTGGTGTTGTCTGTTTTTAGTAATAGTTGTTCTGGATGCAGCAGGTCCTTGAAAGCTGTAAGGGCATATTGTACAGCTAGCATCTCTTTTTGATTGATGTGAAGATGCCTTTGTTCTGCGGGCCACTCGCCCTGAATACATTTTCTTGCCATGTGTGCTCCCCAGGCGTAATCTGATTAATCTGTCGACAGTGTTTGCCTGGCTGTGGGTGGAGTGAAAGGCTGTCCCTTGTTGAGGTGACAAGCTTGAGCACATCGAAACTCCTGTTGAAGGCAAGGAACTAGTGGTATAACCGTTTCCAAACTTTGACAGTGTGGAAACCATACACTCTTTAGGTACCATTGTAGTTTCCTCATATGCAGTCTGGCATATGTAATTAGTAGTATGCAAGATGCCATGTAACCCAGGGCCTGCAGAATTTTTCTTGCAGGGAGTTGGGTCTTTGTTGCCATCAATTGAAAGTATTGTGTCCGTTGTCCTTGCTTGTCTGGCGTGAGATAAGCCATCTGGGCTGTTGTGTTCAAGCTGGCACCCAAGAATATTATCTCTTGTGAGGGCACTAGTTTTGATTTCTTTTCGTTTACTGTGTACCCCAAGCAACTTAACTTTTTTACGAATGCCAGATGCTTTAGAAGAATGTCCTTGCTCTCTGCTTGAATCAGGCAGTCGTCCAGGTACGGATAAATTTGAATTCCTTTCTGTCTACAAAATGCAATTACTGGTACCAGGCACTTTGTGAAGACCCTGGGCGCAGTAGATAAGCCAAAGGGCAGTGCAGAGAATTGATAGTGCATTGAACCAGCTATGAATCTGAGGTATCTTCTGCAATTTTGTCCGATAGGGACATGCAGGTGAGCCAAGCTTTCTTGCCCAGCATGGGAAGAAGCTGCTGTAGTGTCAACATTTTGAATTTCGGAACATCCAGGTAAATGTTTAGAGAAGAAAGATCCAGAATGGGCCTCCAGGCTTTGTCCTTTCTGGGAACCAGAAAAAGTCCTGAGTAAAATCCTTGTCCTTGCTCCTGTGGTGATGTTCCCTTTGAATAGCTCTCATGTCCATGAGTGCTGTAATTTGTTTTTGAGCCTCTGCCCAATGATTTGGTGGCAGATTTGGCATTCCTTTTAACCTTGGCAGAGTGTGAAAGTGGAACCTGTAACCCTTGAGATACAATGTTGAGAACCCATTTGTCTTTGCTGATCCAATGCCAATTGTGATAGAAAAATGCCAGTTTTCCCCCTAATGGGGCTGCCAAGAGAGTTGTTTGGCAACTGTAGTGGGAAGTCATTGAGGCTGCTTATTATATGGTTGGGGCCAGTCTTCCCTTTCCTTCTGGCCTGGTGCACCCCATTGTTGAGGCCTGTAAGGACCTTGTGGTTGACCTCTACCTCTTGGACGTCTGTATCTGCCCCTTTGAGGTCTGTCTGTAACTGGAAAGGACCAAATCTTTGCTGGCCAATTTCTGCTAAACCAAGGAGGCTGAACCTGTAAGAAATCCTTCACCGTTTGCATAGATTTTGCCTTATCCTCCATCTTCTTTAATATATCTTCTGCTTTAACTCCAAATAACACATCCCGCTGCAAAGGTGCATCCAATAATTTTGCTTTAACATGATCTGGTAACGTATGTTCTTTTAACCAAGCATGCCTTCTAATGACAGAGCCTGTAACTGCTGCTCTACAGGAGGCCTCTAAAGAATCAAAACCACATTGCAAAGTATGGCTGCATGCAATAAATCCTGCATTTCTTTAAAATTAGGAGGATCTGAATCTGGAAGCATTTTTTGTTTCAACGGAGACATCAAAACCTGCTGATATTTTAGCATGTGAAACTGGCAATTTAAGGCTCTCATTGCTAAAGTTGCAGACTTATATACTTTCTTTCCCCATCTGTCTAATGCTCTGGAATCTGTCAGAGGGAACTGGGATTTTTGCTGATGAGGCCTTAATCCCTTTGGGTCCCTGAGAAATAGTTTCAGGGTCAGCAACAGGGCTTTTATACAGAAATTTGAGAGAGTCAGGGCCTCTGCAATATCTGTCAGGTTTAACTGGGGCTGGAGGCAAGGAGTCAGGATTTAAGCTGGATTCAGTATACACATCATCCACAATATTTAACACTGGCGGAATGGCAAGGGGTCTGTGTTGAGGTTATAAAAGGAAGTCTCTGAGCCTTTTCTTGGATTCTGAGTAATCCTGGCCTTCCCAATGGAAATGCTCCCTCATGGTATGCAAGGTTTCCCCCAAAGGAGTAGTTCTCAGGCGGAGAGGCTGATGGAATTGATTCCTCAGCATCAGAATCCTCATAAGGGGGTAAAGAATATCCTAGGTCTGAGGATGAATCTGATGACGTGGACACCTGGTCAGAGGAGTCATAGTCTGCATCCTGTCTGGGCCTTTTATCAGGAGGGGGATGGGAACCCTGATCAGGGTGATTAAGTCTTTTTGGGCATTTGTTTCGTAGGCATGGAGGCCTGTCCTGGAGAATGCTGTATTTGTTTCTTTGTTTTTAAGGGAAGCTTAGACTTAGCAAAAGGTTTAATGCTTAACTGAGTAGGTCTGAAAAAGTACAGTTTTGTACCTACCATAAATGTAGATGTCCGATAGACATGCAACTGCAGTCATAACATGTGGGTTGTCCTGCCTCAGGCAGCCCTCGGTCAGCCGGATTCCAAAGTCTGGGTCCAACGTCGGCTGATGTCGCATTTCTCTCCGACGTCAGAGTGGCTGGAGTATATAAGCATCAGCCGACGCCATTTTCTTCAGTGTTTCTTGCCCCAGATGCCAGGTGCCCTCCAAGGAAGGCTGTAATTAAATTGGAAGACAAAAACAGGATTCCAAACAAATACATGAGCAATAAAACAAATACACCGTAACAGATATCCCCAGCTAAGAGTAAGGGGGATAGGAGTGGACCCAAGGCATAGAGGGGTATGGAGGGAGGGAAAACCCGACTGCAGTTGCATGTCTATCGGACATCTACATTTATGGTAGGTACAAAACTGTACTATGTCCTTCAAGAATGCAACTGCAGTCATAACATGTGGGTAGAATACCATAGCTTAGCTGGGGGAGGAGGTATGCTCTAGGAAAGAGATGGTGTGGCAATAAAACCCTGCAGGACTGCCGAAGCAAAGCCTGCTCTGGATCTGGAATATAGAGGGAGATTGTAGTGTTTGGAGAATGTATGCACGGAGCTCCATGTAGCAGCTTCTAGAATGTCCTTTGTAGGCACCCTCTTAAAAATGCTGTAGAGGTGGCTGTAGCTCTGGTGGGATGTGGTCTGACATAGGCTGGAACAGTATTCCCATGAAAGGAATAACAGAATCTGATGCAATGTCCAATCCATTTAGAAATAGTCTGTTTTGAAATTGCTTTTCCTTGGACTGCAGGGCGTAAGCTACAAAAGCTGTTCAGACTTCCTACTGGCCTTGGTTCTGTCCAGGTAGTATCAAAGTTGTCTATGAATGTCCAAGGTATGCAAAAGTCTTTCCCCCTTATTCTCAGGATTGGGGAAGAAAGCAGGCAGATGAATGGCTTGATTTAGAGAAACCCTAGATACCACCTTAGGCATAAAAGTAGGGTTGGTCCTTAATGAAACCCTGTCTCTGTGGAAAATAATAAAGGGTGGTATTGCCATTAGGGCCTGTAGCTCCGAAACCCTTCTTGCTGAGGTAATTGCCAACAGGAAAGCTGTTTTCCATGAGAGAAATTGCAAGTCAACTGAAGCTGCTGGCTCAAAAGGAGGTAGAGTCAGTTTTTATAAGACAAAATTGAGGTCCCAGGCTGGCACTGGGGCCTTTCTTGGTGGCTTAATGTTCTTGATTCCCCTGAGGAATTGTCTTAGTAAGGGATGAGAGAAAACAGGAGGATCAGTGTTGTATCTAGCTGAAATAGCAGATGCATGTATCTTTATTGAAGAATATGAGAGGCCGCTCTGTAACATATCTGCCAAATATTACAAGATGAGTGGGATGTTCAGTAATGATGCATCATGTCCCTTGCTGGTATTCCAATTGCTGAATCTTTTCCACTTTGCTAAGTAAACCTTTCTGGTGGATGGTCTTCGAACCTCTGTTAGTATCCGCTGAACTTCCTTGGAGAGAGATAAGCTGAAGTTATTTATGGGATCTCCCAGGCTGTTAGCTGCAGTGTCTGAAGGTTTGGATGCAGTGTTTCGAAATTGTGTTGAGTCAAAAGTAGAGGCCACTGAGGGAGGGCCCACCTCCTGGTGTGACATATGCTCCGTAGTAGTGGGTACCAGTGTTGTCTTGGCCAATCCGAGCTATTATGATTCCCTTGGGCTTCTCTGCTTTGATCTTTAGTAATACTGAGGTCATCAGTGGCAGAGGTGGGAATGCATAGATTGCTAGGGAGTTCCAGTTGAATGAAAGGGCATCTATTTTCCAAGCCTTTGGATGGTATGTCCTTGTGCAAAATTTTGGTAGAAGATGATTGAGGTGAGGCAAATAGGTCCACTTCTGGCTTGCCCCATGTCGAAGTGAGTTGTCTGAAAGCCGGATGTAACCTCCACTCGTGTGGATCTGTGAAATTCCTGCTTAGGCTGTCCGCCAACACATTGTCTTTTCCTGGAACAAACTGGGATTGTAACTGGATGTTTAGACTCCGTGATTTCTCCCAAAGCTGCATTGTCAGTCTGCAAAGGGGTGGGTGCCCCCCTGCTTGTTTATGTACCACATCACAGTGGTGTTGACTGTCCATATCATTAAATGGCCTTGCTGGAGTTGGTGTTGAAAAGCCTCGATAGCATGCATTACTGCCAGTATTTCCTTTTGGTTTATATGCAGATGTGTTTCCTTTGGAGACCATTGTCCTTGTATACACCTGCCTTCCATGTATCCAAGGTCTGGCGTCTGTAGTCATGGTCTGTGTTATCTGTGGTTTTGAATGACATACCTGTGTTTTCCTGGCTCACCGAGGCCCACCATAGGAATTCCTTTTGTAGGCATGGAATGAGTGGTATGATAGTCTCCCAAGTTGTTGCTGTTGAGACCAAATGCTTTTTAGGTACCATTGAAGCTTTCTCATGTGTAGTTTTGCTAATGGAACCAGTAGAATGCAGGATGCCATGTAACCCAGGGCCTGTAGGAATCTCCTTGCAGTCATCTGGGTGAGTTTTGCTAAACCTTTGAAGTATTGAGTTAACTTCTCTTGCTTGTCTTCTGTCAGGTAAGCCATCTGAGAGGCTGTGTCTAGTTTGGCTCCTAAGAAGATTATTTGCTGGGATGGCTGCAGTCTTGACTTTTGGAGGTTGACTGTGTATCCCAGAGCTTGAAGTAATCGTATGACATAATCCAGGTTTTTTGTCAACATCAATTTGTCGTCCGCTTGTATGAGGCAGTCGTCCAGGTATGGGTAAATTTGTATACCCTGGAGCCTGCAATGAGCAATTACTGAAGCCAGGCATTTTGTAAATACTCTGGGCGCAGTAGATAAGCCAAATGGCAATGCTGAGAATTGATATTGCTCTGGCCCTACAAGAAATCTGAGGTATCTTCTGCAGCTGTGTCCGATAGGGACATGCAGGTATGCCTCCTTGAGGTCCAGAGTAATCAGCCACGACTCCTTGACCAGCATGGGAAGGAGTTGCTGTAGAGTCAGCATTTTGAACTTTGGTACTATGAGAAAGGTGTTTATTGCGGACAAGTCCAGTATTGGTCTCCATTGAGATTCTTTTCTTGGAACAAGGAACAGTCTTGAGTAAAACCCCTGTTCTTGTTCTTATTGTGGAACTCTTTCTATTGCTTTCATTCGAGTCAGCAGAGTGATTTGCTTGATAGCCTCTGCCCTTTGATGTTGTGGTAGATTTGGCATGCCTTGATTTCTTGGTAAGGTATGAAAATGAAACCTGTACCCTCGGTCTATAATGTCCAAAATCCATTTGTCCTTTGTCAGTCTGTGCCAGTTTTCTGCAAACAGAGATAATTTCCCCAAGGGAGCTTCTAGTTGTTCCCTGGTAGGCGGTAGTAGAGGAAAGTCATTGAGTTTGTGGTTGTTGGGCAGGTGAAACCCCAAGGCCACTTCTTTGGTTTCCTGGCTGCCATTGTCGCCCCTGTAAGGGCCTCTGTATTGGCCTCTTCCTCGGCCACGCCTGTTCTTACCCCTTTGAAACTTTTCTGGATTAGGAAAGGACCAGTTTTTGAAGGCCAATTCCTACTGAATCTGGGGGTTGAACCTGGAGGAAATCTTTCACAGTCTGAACTGATTTTGCTTTTTCTTCGATGGTCTTTAACACATCCTTAGCATTTGCACCAAAAAGCATGTTCTTTTCCAAAGGTGCATCCAGAAGTTTTGCTTTTACATGATCTGGTAGAGGTTGATCTTTTAACCAAGCATGTCTACGCATCACTGCCCCTGTCATAGCTGCCCTACATGAAGCTTCCAGTGCATCATATCCACACTGCAGGAAGTGATTGCTTACTTGCTGAGTGTTATGTACAGCTTCCTGCAAAGTCTTCCTGTCGGAGAAGCTAATGTTTTTTGTAAATCTTCTAAGAGATAATCCTGATATTGGAACATATGAAAAAGGCAATTTAAAGCTCTCATAGATAAGGTAGTGGATCTGTAAACCTTTTTACCCCATCTCTCTAATGACCTTGCTTCCCTGTTGGAGGGCAAAGGATTTTTTGAGGTGGAGGCTGAAACTCCTTTAGGCCCCTGTGAAATAGTTTCCAAATCAGCAGTATGGGCCCTGAATAAATGGGAATGAGTTTCTGGGACCCTGTAATACCTGTCTGGCTTGGCTGGAGCAGGAGGAAGAGAATCAGGGGTAGCACTAGAATCAGAATACAAATCATCCAGAATGTCAAGTACAGGAGGAATAGCCAAGGGCCTCTGTGCTGAGGCTTCTTAAGGAAAGTCCTAAGGAGTTTCCTAGAATCAGAATATTCCTGACCCTGCCACTTGAAATGTTCCCTCATGGTGTGCAGAACTTCCCCAAAAGAAATATCCTCAGGAGGGGAGGCCAAAGGTATGGAATCTTCTGCATCCGAGTCCTCATAGGTCTGGAAGAGCTCTTCCTGGCTATCAGAGTGGACAGAGCCCTCAGAGTCTTCATCTGAAGGAGAAGGGTCAGAGGGTTCAACCCGGGGCCTTTTATCAGGAGGAGGCTGGGATGCTCTCTCAGGATGGGCCTGTGAACCTCTGATCATGGAAATTAAATCAGCAGCCATGGACATAATTTGTGTCTCCGGAGTCGGCTGAGGTAAGGATTTGGAAGCAATATGCTTTGTTTTGCTGGCTGCCTTAGCCCTAGTGTAGGCCTTAATAGACATGGCCATAGGAGGCCTGGCAGCTCCACGTGCAGGAGTGACCTTGTCTACGGCAAAGGTCTCGGGCATTTCCTCGGTTTCAGTATCCGGAGGAAAGTCTATAACTGGCGTAGGAGGAATATCTGGAATCGGAGTCGTCGGTAATGCGGTGTCTTCGGTTCGGAGCGGTGGAGAGACCGTCTCAGAGGGAACCGGAGCACTCGCACTAGGTTTTGGCGTGGAGTCGGTGGTATACGCGGGCCGAGGATGTCGGTCCCGGTCTTTTCACTTTTTGGGAGTTTGCGATGTCGGAAGATCCGACGGCATGGTGTAAGCAAATTTATCGCCGAAAAAATCTTCAGCGAACTCCGCCCGGCGCCTGAGTGCGCTTGTTGAAGCGAGCACAGGCTACACAGGCCGAGACGTCGTGGTCTGGGCCCAGGCAAGGGAGGCAGTAAGAGTGGAAATCCTTATGAGGTATTTGTTTACCACAAAAAAGACAACTGTTAACTTTTTCAGTAATTTCTGACATCGGCTGAGGCAAGAAAAGTCCCCAACGTGGTACTTAGCTTTTTTGATGACTTCGGTATCGTAGAATACAGGAGCTGACAGACCGGCACTTGCGAACTGCTTCTGCTTCGGGCACCGCGCGGCAAGAAAGACTGAAGAAAATGGCGTCGGCTGATGCTTATATACTCCAGCCGCTCTGACGGAGAGAAATGCGACATCAGCCGATGTCGGACCCAGACTTTGGAATCCGGCCGACTGAGGGCTGCCTGAGGCAGGACAACCCACGTTATGACTGCAGTTGCATTCTTGAAGGACATCACCCTCTGAAGCTGTGGATTGGTCAGCTACTTCAGTTCCCTCTGAAGGGTTAGTTTTGGTAGGCTGAAAAACATGTGCGTCCGAAGGCCCAGTCAGCTCCACGTGGGAGTCGGAGGCGGCCTGTGGTTCTGCAGAAGCGGTAGTCAGAAAACCGGAGAACCGGCGACCGGCCTAGAAGACGCCTCGTAGTCAGTTTTGGGCCTCTGATGTCTGTCCTTGTCTTTGCGCTTTTCATGTATTCCGGGTCGTCGGAAGTTCCGACGGCATGGTGTAATTGAATTTTCTGCCAAAATAATGTCGGGCAAAATCAAACCGACATTTAATTGTGCGCTTGTTAAACCTAACACAAAACCGACAACCAGTGAATTTGTGGTCTGGGCCTAGGCAAAGGATACAATAGGAATGGAAATCCTTATGAGGTATTTGCTTCCCACAAGAAATACACAGTTATTAACTTTTACAGACATCGGTCTGAGGCAAGAAAAAAAAGTTTCCCCAACGGGGTACTTAGCTTTGTAGAAGACTTCGGTTCTGGATTCGGAATGAAAATCTCAGGAGTCGGCCGACCGGCACTTGCCAACTGCTTTTGCTTCAGGTACCGCGCGGCAAGAAAGACTGAAGAAAATGGCGTTGGCTGCATCTTATATACCCCTGTCGCACTGACGTCAGGGAGGAGGCGACAGCAACCGACGCCGGACCAAAACTTTGGAACTCAGGCCGACTGGAGAACCACCTGACGGCAGGATAATCCTAGTGTAATGACTGCAGCAGTGTAACACAATGAACATCTGCGGCTGACACCAAAAACCACCACAAAGCCTTCTATAGCTATATCTAAAACCTCCAAGGGAATACCCAGATTTGCTCTGAGTTACTGCACAATGGCACCCCCTATACTGAGCCAACAGATATAGCCAAAATACTGGCCGATATTCAGTGCCAACTTTACCCACCCCCCAAGGGCCCTATCACAATACCAGAAGAAAGCCTGGTACCCACCACTTCTGTGGCACAGGCAAAAGCTGCACTGTCCAAAGCCAAGAATACAGTGTCCATGGGACCTGATAATATCTATGGCTGTGTCCTACATGAGCTACAAAACGAACTGCCACCACATCTGTGTGCTCTGTTCAATCACAGCCTTACCTCAGGCTATGTCAATAATGAAAGGCGCACTGCTACAGTCATCCAGCTGCAAAAAGGGGGAGCAACTACAGACCCTGGGAACTATCGCCCCATTAGCCTAAGTTTGGAATGCAAAGCTATGCAGCGCATCATGGAGCTGCTTAGATATAGGCAATCTACAAACTCTTGACCCCACACAGTTTGGCTTTTATCAAGGGGAAATCCTGCCTGCTGAACCTGGTTGACTTCTTCGAGGCAGTCACCAAGGTTGTGGATGAGGGTAACGCAATGCATACAGCTTACCTCGACCTAGCCAAGGCCTTTGATACCATTCCCCACTCGGGTAACATTGATAAACTCAGCAAACTAGGCATCAATCCTTACATCAGTAAGTGGGTTGCAAACTGGCTCACAGACAGGACCCACAGAGTGAAAGTTGCAGATTTCAAGTCAGACTGTCGACCAGTCATGAGTGGAGTCCCACAAGGCTCGGTCCTGGGCCCTCCCCTGTTTGGCATCTACTTCTAATCCAGGCCAACACAGAAGGACTTTGGCTGACAAAGTTCACTGATGACTGCAAGCTAGGAGTCATTATCAACTCCCCAAGTGATTCAGACATCCTACAAAAGGGCCTCTCTGAGATCAATGACTGGTGTCAGAACCATGGCCTGAAGCTTAATGCCAAAAAATGCGTGATCATCGCCTTTGGAAAGAACTCAGTTCCCATGAATTACCACGTTTATGGGAGCCAACTGAAGGGGCCATAAGAGATCTGAGCACCCAGGTAGACAGCCACGTCACCTTCAACCACCACATTGCCACTGTGGTCAGAAAGTCCTTCTATGTAACACATCTTATAACCAAAGGTTTCGCATCCAGGAAGAAAGAGGTAATCATCCCTCTCTACTCATCCCTCAGACCAATCATCGAATATAACGCCCTGTTTGGCATGTACCTGCCGAGACACCTACAACAGCTGGAGAGGCCACAAAAGTACCTCACAAAAAGGATCCTAGGCCTTAAACACATGTCCTACAGGGATAGACTCAAGAAACTTCAGCTGTTCTCAGTCTCTTATAGTCTACTTAAAGGTGATCTCTGCTTGACTTACAAAGCCATGACTGACCCAGCGCTATCTGAAATGCTACACCTAAACAAATCCCAAACCCCCCACCCCACACGCTCCAGAGATCACAACCTCACTACCACAATTAACAGAAATTGCTGAAGGGACAGGTTCATCTCCCAAAGACTGCCCATACTCTGGAATAAGCTTCCCATTCATGTCAAGCAGAGCACTTCACTAGCCCTCTTCAAGAGAAATCTTGATGAGTGGATGGGTAACAAAATTCACTCCAGGGATCATTCCAGTTGCCCTATTGGATAGGGGCACTGTGAACTAACATCAGGTGGCACGGTGCCTAGGCAATTTTTTTGGGCTAGGCTTGTAAAGTCTCCAGGATCATTAGCTTAGTACACACCTATGAACCTATGAGTCAGCAAATGGTCATTTGGTTTACACCAGTATATAAAGTAAATCAACCTGCCAACCACTGTCCATTGGCCAACAAAGTTAGTTTATAGTATTATTATAGGTTATTATAGGTTCATATGTTCACTTATCCAGAGGAGGCAAGGTGCCAACAGCCACAACACAGCACTCATTTCTGGAGGAGAAAGGACACAAGGTATCAGACTTAAGGTGGTGGTGCAGTGGTTAGCATGGTTGCCTCACAGCAAAATGCTCTCTGGTTCGATTTTCAGCTGGGGTGCCTTTCTGTGCAGAGTCTGCATGTCCTCCCTGTGGTCACGTGGGTTTCCTTTGGGTGCTCTGGTTTCCTCCCACATTCCTACAACATGCAATAGGTAGACTGGACACACTACTGGCCATAGGTGCGAGTGAGTGGTACAGATGAACTACTGTGGCAGGGCTTGCCACCTGGCGGTGTAAACCATGGCTTGAGAGGATTGCCACTGTTGCCACCGACACTCCAAACCCCATGTAAAAAAATGGGGAAAAAAGGGGTTGGGGATGACTGAATGGACGAACTTAATCACTGCAAATGGTACTTCAGTTATTGCTCATCTTCTAACCATACAACACCAAAGGAATAAACTGATGACCTCTGTACACTTCAAAAATGCACCCCTACCTGGTCCTCCAACCACTCACTTGACTGGAGCACAGAACAAGCACAAGTCTCAAAGTACCAGCATATAACCGCACCAGTGTACTGTAGTAACAAATAACCATGAGCAGCCCTGTATCCTGTCCCATCCATCAATGAATGGAGAAAGCAAAGGAGGCCAATAGCTAGTATCTCATGCATATTATCCTACATCTGAGATTGGGGGGGTTATGCCTCTACCATCATCTGCAACAGCTGTCCAAAATCGGGTTCCACTGGAAGAGTTGACAAAACATTTCCCATCCAGATGCCAAAGCAACAATGGCAGAACAGCAAAAAAAAAAAAAAAAACCTCCAGCAGAGGATTTTTCAGGGAATCCTCCAGCTTGGAAGTTAAAAGAAAAGGTGTGAAAGTGTGGTCTTGCTAACACCATGCAACTCCTCTTGGGGTTCTTGGAAGATCCAGGTACAAATCTACTGCTTGACTACATGAAGACAAGCAGGCTGGAGCATTTGGCCTGCAAGTTGCATAGGCAGTGTCCAAACACAGGATTCCACACCCCCCACACAGACAAAGTACTCATATTGCAGTCACTCGAGTACAGCTAAGGATTCAACAAGAGTTAAGCTCAGGAGTCCATTCTACACATTCACGGCAGATGAACACCTTTGACAATTGATATGAAATTTATGGTTACTTACCATTAACACAAGATGTGGGTTCATACCCCTCAACTGCTCAGAGTTCTGCAGAATGTTCAGATTTCTGTCTCATATTTGATCTTTTCAACAAAAAATGCGTGTCTTTCTAGACTACTGAAGACATAAGTCAGTAAATAATGAGCAGCATTGAGTTTCACACGTCATACAATTCGGTATATACACTCTTCAATGCAAAACCTATTATTCTACTAAGCAAGTTAAAAACTAAAGTAAAACTGTCCCTATTTTTGGGCCTTTGTCCAGACATTATTTTTGGCTTTGTCCACAATTCTTGCACCAAAAGGTTGAGAGGTATATCTGGGGAAGAGATCCTTCTATGTGAACAAACATTACCCCCTTCCCAACCCCCTCCCCCAGTGCCTTATAGACTTCCTATCTGGAAGGCTTTTACTTGATAAAGTGAATCTGAGCAGAAGAAAATCACTGCATGGTGGGATTGGAGGGGGGAGCTGACAACTTGGGAAATCTTTGCAAATCATTCCCCTCAGTACCACCACACATCCTCTTCTCACAGATCTGAAATCATGGTAAACACCTGTTTTTTTTTTTTTTTTTTTTTTTTACTACACACTTCTTCCAAATCTTCCAACAGAGCTACTCTGCTGCTTTGCTGTCATTTTTTTAAATGATAATGCAAATGCCAAGCCATTAAGTTTTGCACATTTACTAGCAAGAGCAATTTGAGTGCATGAGTCTGAACACAAAAAAACATGCAAAGCTTTGACCCTGTGCTAGAATTACAGATAAAAAGGGCAAAAGATAAAAATACTGTATTTATGCATTTGGTTTATGTAAATGGATACATCTACACTGTAGAAATGCTCCAGTAAACAGTCATTAAAGCCTTGATGCTGTAGCATGCTACAACTGAAGGGAAACACCATTCACTTGTTAAATATTACATATTCAGTATTTTTATTCATACCAAGTAATACAACTTGCTTCAGTGCTGCCCACGCTTCTTTTAAGCAATTTTTAGACAAATCAACCATTTCCTGCAGGTATATTAAAAGCTATGCAAAGATCATTTGGAAAAGGGGGGGGGGGGGCACTTCAAAAGAAAATATCTGTCCAACTGAAGCTGACTGACAATGATGTAGTCTGTATGCTGTCACACATGCAGGCATTTCAGATCCCCTGGGCTCCCTCAATGTAGGTCAGCAAAAAAAAAAAAAAATTCTTCCAACTCCCCTGGTCCCCCCTCCTAATACATCAGTATCCCAAAACAAGCTCAGCAGTTTATTTTCAGCTGTGAAAAGCCAACACTGTCTTGCATGCAATGAAACAATTTATTAAACAACATTACAGAAAGGCTGTGCCAATTTAATAATTCATACTAACTTACTGACCTTTATCTCAGAACACAGCAGCACTCCAAAATTGACATAGTACCAAGGAGTACCAAGGAAGAAATGCTTTGCACGTATCAGAATTGCTAATGTAGCAGATTTGTTCTTGCAAGCATTTTGGTTTTAATGTCTGATGCGGTTTACCCAAATCAGCCTTAAAGCAGTAAGAGGTATAAACAGCAACAATACAAATGACAAAGAACAGCAGCTATTAGAGTAATGTTCTACATAAAAGGATCACAAGATTAAAAGTGTCGCCCAATACTTACAGAATACACAAGTTTTATAGTCACTAAAACAGAACATAATGAATTTGAAAGAAAGCAAAAGGAAAATTCAACTTACAAAAGTCACCTGAATATGTCCCAGAGCCTACTAAAGCACTTCTGGGTCAGGGGAGGAAAATGTTTTTCTTCTCAACGGTTTAAAGGTCTTCATGAATAGGTAACTGAAGATGACATCTTGACATTTGGGTTTATCCACCACCAGTTTTCCAACTTCCCAGCTGCCTTATCTGCCTATAAAAGAGCCAATGAAGATCATAAAAATAAGAGAAGCAATCTGCATCATCTTCAAATCTTGCACAATACTGTGTGGTACACAAGTGGTACAAAACCAAATGCAGTGTCAACATAAAAAATGAAGACTTCAAGGTAAAAAGGGTATAAATTCTTCATATTGGTGTCACAAGGGAGGTAGGTTTTACTATTAGAATGATCGCCTGCAGCACAACTGCATATTCTTCAGAGAGTCACTATAAAAAGAAAACATTTACAGAGCATTCCAAGCAGTTACCCTAAGAAATGGGGGACTCAAAATTCCCTGCAGCACAGCTGTTCCAATGTTTTTTTTTTTTTTATGTGGGCTACACTCCTTATGGTAGTTTCTAAAGCATTCTCAACATTTCTAAAACTAAGCTGCCAGTGTTCTTGCCCAAATGGAATATGCACTAGAAGTGTCCTGCAAAGGTTTACCTTAATTATCCAAGTATAAAAGCAATTCTGGATGATCACCGATACAGCTAGAGTTACTCTCCTTTTTAAGGGATAACAATTTATTCCCCCAAAAACTGGACATAGATGGGTGTGCATGTGACTGTGTGGTGTAGAACCACCAAGACTGAAGGGCCAAGCTCCTGGCGGTGTAAACCTTGGATCTAGATGGCTGGCCCCATGTGCAAAAATGGGGAAAAAGGGGGTGTGGATGGATTTCCCCTGAAGATGCAAGTTTTCATGGTAAAGCCTAACATCTGTGAACACGTTACACATACAGCAGATGCCTTCCTTTAGTTTGGTTGCTTGGACAGAAAACTGGTAAGTGAATGTCATAGGTATTAATGCCTTAGGCATGAGAAAAAAAAAAAAAAAAAACAACAAAGATATGTACTCACCATAACGTTCCATCTGTGTTGTCAATCTTCATTTATCACTGACATGTGGGTTCAGTTCCGAAATCTGAACAGACTGCCATACTACAGCCCACGAGAGCCCACGAGGACCAAATACTCTTCAGCTTTATCCCTTCCCAGAATGCTTCTCTCCATTTTACCTCTGAGTTTGCTGATTGACAGAAAAACATATGCAGTGATTACTTTTTGTGGAGACCATACCTGGTATTAGGATTGTTAGAAAGCGGCTGGAAGAGATTGCCCTTTGCCAGACTGAGCACTTCTCGATAAAAGGGGGTAAGACTTGGCTCCTCCTTGTTTGTTGATGTACCAAACCACTCACGCGGTCTGGATCACAATTGTCCCCTGGAGAGAAAACAGCTGGAAAGGCCTGCAACACTAACAGCACTGCTCTCATCTCTAGAACATGGATATGCAAAATGGCCTCTGAGTGACCAAGTGCCTTGAACTGTCTTGTCCAGATAATGACCCCCCAACTCTGTCCAGGAGGTGTCTGTGGTCACCAGGGCCTGGGGCTCTGAGATGGGATGAAAAGTCATCCCGCAAGAATCTCTTCGGAATCGATCCATCTAAGATGATCCTTTTTGCAATGGTTGGTTACCAAAATATGATGCAACATTGGTAGACAAAGAATAGACCATTGGGATGCCAGAAGCCATCACAGAATCCTCATGTCAAATCTTGCTAGAGGAACTAAAGTAATGGTCACTGCCACAGAACCAAAGTCCTGCAGGACCAGGTGTGCAGCTGCTGTCTTGTTGATTTTCCTGACTGGAAGTCTGATCTTTTCTAGATGGGGGAAGGGAAGAGAAGTTATGCAAGTATTTATACTTAAATTCAAAGTTTGGCGTCAGGATCAGTTGAGACTTCTCGTGGTTTATTGTGATCCCAAGGTAAGCACAAGCCTGAAGGACAGTCTCTTGATTTTTCTGAGAGATGCTTGGTGGGAGCAGTGATGAACCAGTTGTCCAAATAAGGAAACACTTGAGTCCCTGTAGTCAACTGACTTCCACTGCCATGCATTTGCTGAACACCCTGAGGGCTGTGGTGAGGTCAAAGGGCAGGGCTCTGAATTGATGGTGTCCTTCTTCCAGACGAAGTGGAGGAATCTCCTGGAGCGCTTGTGCATCTTGATGTGGTAATGTGTCCTGGAGATCGACTGAGCACATCCAATCGCTTTTCCCTAAAAAAGGCAGGAATGGACTGAATCATTACCATCCGAAATTTTGTCAAATGGATTTCTTCAAAACACAGAGATCCAAAATTGGTCTCCAGTCCCCGGTCTTCTTTGATACTAAAAAATCTTGAGTAAATTCCAGGTTCTTTCTGGTCTAGGGGAACCTGTCCGATGAGGCTCTCTTAGCAGTTTTTATTTTTCGAACTGCTGGTTCCCCCTGACTAGGTGGAATATCGGAGATTCTTTTTGAATTTCTTGGGAAGGGAGTGAAAGGGGAGGATGTATCCTCTGGTGATAATAACTTGCACCCAAACATCTGTAGTTATCTGTAGCCAGGCATGTTGGTGCAAGCATAAATCATCCCCAGACTGCTTCCAGAGGAAAGCAATTGGGCCTCCTTTCAGGAGCGCTGGTAGGGTCTGGCAGAAAAAAATCTCTGGAGCCCTGATTTAGCAGGCCACCTCAGCCGCGTGGATGGCAACTTCTATTAAAAACTCCCCCCTCTGCCCCTAGGGGAGGTGCTACCACGTGTCCTGGTAAGGCCCTTAGGAGTTTCAGAACCACATTTTTCCACTCCTATGGTTCCTAGGGAAAGACCACTGGGGAGTAGAGAAACATATGCCCACTGCAGAAAGGGTCTTACCATCTTTCTCACATCTGGACAAAAGTCTCGAACTTTTGGGCCAAAAGGGGACAGTGTCAAAAGGTGCATTGACAAATGAAGACTTTTACATCTCCGCAAATTCGCATAAGCACATTCAGGCTTGTCTCCTTATGGCTATGCCTGAACCTGCTGCTCTGGTTGCCCCCTTGGCTGCATGCACTATGAGCCTCATGGAGTAGTTGGATATGGACTCTAGGGTGGTCAGCTGAGAAGCAACCTTATCTTGGACTCCTTCAGATATGGCTCTTGCAAGGGTATCCGATAATTCCTCAAGTCAGATCCCTTCAGAGTCCTGTGAAGTGTGCCATAAAAATTCAAAGACCTTAAGGCAAAGGTCGATAAATCGTATACCCACTTCCTAAACCTATCCATCGCCAGAGACTAAATTGGGGGGATGGATAGCTGAACTCTCTTCAGAGAGTTCTACTGCTAACCCTTTAGACCAAAACTGAAAATATTCAGAAGCTTACAGAATTTTATCTGGCCTCTTGGGGATCAGCTCTGTGGAATCCACGCCAGCTGCGTGATCAACTTGATAAGTTGATCAGTGGGCAGAGCTACCTAAGAAGTAGATGGGCAAGAGCCAAAAGCTTGCAGGTATACAGAGTCCTCCAGGGAAGGATGCTGGGACTTCCAGCCACCCCCTGTTTAATGATTTCAAAAAGGTTTAATGATTTCAAAAAGGTCTCCACAGGAGACATCTTCTGGGGGGGGGGGTGACCTAGGGAAACCTTCCTCTTCATCATAGTCAGTATCCTCAGTGGCAGATTCTTCTGGGGAATCCAAGTGCTTCTTCTTGCACTTTCTCTTCTGAAAAACTTCTTCAGTGGGAAATCTGAGGAAGTATCAGAAAAGAATAGAACCTGAACAGGTGTGCCCTGCAATTTCGACACTCACTGTTCTGATGCGGAGGATGGTTGAGAGTCAAAGTGACAGGAATGGTCAAGGATCAACTCTGATCGGGGAACAGATGACTGGGTGCCTACTGTGGGCAAAGCCCTCTCCATTGCCTGGTAGGCAGGTCACTCCGAACAGGGAAGAGAGTCCGAACAGAGAATGACTGCCTCAGAACCATGGTCACTCCCTGCTCCAAGGAGACTGCCCCCAACACCAAAGCCAGAGTGGAGCTCATGCATGCTGAGGCCAGGAGGTGCAGGGATGGCTCCGAAAAAACTGGGGTCAAAACCTGCCCCTTGGAGTCAACCCAGGAGTTCTCTGGTTTTGAGAGGACCAAAGAAATCAGGGTAGTAGTCGGCACTGGAGAATAATACCTAGCCACAGCTGAACAGTCTGTGCCATAGGGATCAGAGCCAGAATCTCTACAGCCACAGATGGGATCAGAGAAGGAAGATCCGGTGCAGTCGTGGAGAAGTGAATTCCAGAACTGGAAGTAGTCAGAACACAAGCCAATTCTATCGCCACAAGAAGCTGACCCACTAGCCTCAGCACGTCCAATTCCAAGAGGCTCTTGGTGGAGCAAATTGTCTGGGTGGACAAAGATTTAGGTCTCTCCAGAAAAGGGCTGGAGTTATGTGCCACAAAGGGATCTATAGATGGAGAGTAGACAGTTCTAGGAAGCGCCAATTCTGGCTCTTCAAAAAAATTATTGTTGGAATAGTAGGTGTTGGTGTCCCGAAGTCTTGCCCATTTTTTGTAGCATCTGCTCTGATACTGATGATGCAGGTGGTCTCGGAGCCGAAGCTTTCAGTTCCATATAGCCTTTTCTGGAACCGACATTTTAGGTTTCTTAGTCACCGGTGTCAAAGGGAAAGTCTGTGCAGAGTGCCTTCTCATTTTATGTTTAATCGGTTCTGGAGGAGGAGGAAGGATCAGTCTTACATTTGGAACCAGACAAGGGCTCCTCAAAAGATGACTTAAGCATGCCTTTCAGAAGCAATTTGTTTTTTTCTTTCTACTAAGGCTCGATGACTGTTCAACCTGTCATAGGACATTACTAGGCTATTGGCCCAGTGGCATTTACAAGCACAGCTAAGAAGTTAGCCAATGTAACAAGTTAGTACCCTATGCCACTGTCCAGCAGGGGCATAGGTGGAATCCCAGGGTTGTATTTTCTGTTCCCCAACCAGTTATCCCAGCTGTGACTAAAAAGGGTTAAGGGAGGTTACTCTGCTTTACGTGGAGAGGGAGGTTACTCTGCTTTACGTGGAGTCGTCGTCTAGTCCACAAAAGGGGGAGTCTCTGGGACACATCTGTCTCACCAAAAAGTCCTATTGATGTCACAGGCGAGGTTGCCCATGTGGGTTACTACAGCTTAACTTGCGGGGTTACTAGAGTGTAGCTCGACTTGCGGATATGCAGCAGTCCCATCAGAGCGGGATCAGAGACGGCTTTGTATGTCAAACAGAGGTCACCTCTGAGGATTCTGTAGGAAACTGAGTAGAGGGACAGGGCTTTTAGCCCATTATGTAGGGTAGAAGTTTGAGGCCCTGGATTCTTCGGGTGAGGAATGTCTGTGGTGTCTCCACCTGCTGCATGCGCTTTGTGAGGTACCTGCCAAAAGGAGCATCATATTCAATAATCGGTCTTATAGGTTCATAGGTTCATACTAGGCTATCTGCCCGAGGGCATTTACAAGCCTAGCCCATAGTTCGCCACCCCTTTAGTATGGGGAACTATACCCATTATTTTGCTGTGCCTCTGTTGAGCAGTGACACTGAGGTAATCCCTGGGGTATATCTGCGATCTCCCATCCATTGATCAAGATTTCTCTTGAACAAGGCCAGCGAGGTGCTCTGCCTCACATATACCGGGATTTTATTCCACAGCATAGGGAGTCTTTGGGTGATGAATCTATCCCTCCAGCACGTCCTATTAATAGCCGTGTCGAGGTTTAAGTCTCCGCCCTTGTGGCTCTGACGGATCTAGATTTTTGAGGTGAAGCATATTCATCAAATCTGGGTTTGACATGGCCTTGTATGTTAGGCAAAGGTCACCTCTGAGCAAGCACTGAATAGAGCTGGAGTTCTTTCAGTCGGGCAGCATAGGACAGATGTTTGAGACCCTTTATCCTTTTGGTGAGGAACTTTGTGGCCTCTCCAGCTGCTGCAAGTGTCGGGTCAGATACATTCGAATGGGGCATTGTACTCAATGATTGGTCTGATGAGTGATGAGTATAGGGAGACTATGACCTCCCTTGATCTAGATGAGAATCCCTTCATGATAAGGTGGGCAATGTAGAAGGTCTTCCTAACTACTTTAGCTACATGGGTGTCGAATGACAGACTACTATCAACCTGGGTCCCCAGGTCCCTGATAACTTCTTCTGTGCTCAGTGGATTGCCACCTATTTGGTAGCTAGGGGTAACCTTGTTTTTATGACTATGCATTTTTGGCATTTAACTTTAGGCCATGGCTCTGGCACCAGTTATCCGCTTCTGTGAGGCCCTTCTGAAGGATATCTGTGTCAGATGTGTTTTCTACTATCAGTTTGCAGTCATCTGCAAACTTTGTCAGCCATAACCCCTGTGTTTGCTTGTACTTTGGAAAAGTAGATGCCAAACAAGAGTGGGCCCAGGACTGAGCCCTGTGGTACACCACTTGTGACAGGCTTTGAGTCTGACATGGCGCCAGCAACTCTGACCCTGTGGGTTCTGTCACTCAGCCAGTTTGCAACCCATCTTGTGATGTATGGGTTAACATTTAAGCTGATGAGTTTTTCAATGATACCCGAGTGGGGTATTGTATCGAAGGCCTTCGCCAGATCGAGGTAGGCTGTATGGACTGCCTTTCCCTCATCAATGGCTTTGGTGACTGTTTGAAAAAGTCAACCAAGTTTAGAAGGCATGATCTGCCCTTTGACAAAGCCAAACTGGGATGGATCCAAAGTCTGCAAATTCCCTATGTCTTTATTTATGAGGTCCATTATGATCCTCTCCATGGCTTTGCAGATAAGGCTTGTCAAGCTAATGGGCGGTAATTTCCAGGGTCAGTGGAGGCACCGCCTTTGTGAAGTGGGACCACAGTTGCAGTGCGCCACTCCTGGGTGCGTATCCAGAGGTAAGACTATGATTAAACAGCTGTCCTAGCTGTGGGTTTAATTCCTCGTTGAGTTCGTGGAGCACACAGCCGGGGACACCATCAGGTCCCATGGATGCTGTGTTTTTTGCTTTGGAGACACCAGTTCTCACTTGGGCGTTGGAGATGTTTGGGGGCTGCAATCGCTTGGTATAGATATCTCTCCTGTTGGGGAGGGGAGAAGTTTGCACTGAACCTGTCAGCCAGTATGTTGGCAATGTCTGTAGGATCAGTAATCTTCACATCATTTTGAACTAGTTCTGAGCATATCTGGGAGTTTCCTCCCAGGTTTCTAACATAGCTAAAGAAGGCCTTATGATTGTCTTTTGAGTCTTTAGCTATTTTTCTCTCAAAATTTGCTTTGGATGATTTTATGAGAGCTCTTAGTTTTTACTTATAGTGATCAAGGGTGTCTTACCTTTTAAGGATTTTGCTCTATCTTGTAGTAGCTTCCTCCTTTTGTTGTAGAGTTTGTTTATGGCTGGGGTCCACCAGACTGGACGCTTGCCTTTGGTACAAAGAGTCTTTGTTTTGCTTGGGATTGCCTTATCCATGCAGTCCTGCAGGTGCTGGTAGAAGGCATTTGTAAGTGATTCAGCGGCTTGAGTACTTTTTCACTTCCCTCTCGGGGCCTTAAAGGAGACCACACTAGTCTTTAGAAGTGTGAAGTCGGCTTTGAGAAGTTCTTTACTGTGGTCTTTTTATTTCAGGTGGGGTGGGATGAGGACCTCCAGCGAGATTAGTTTGTGATCTGATCTCACCAGTGAGGGGTATACTTCGGTGTTGAACATTGTGCTCCCATGTTCGTGATGATGAGATCAAGTATGTTTTCTCCTCTTGTGGGGATGGTGACTAGTTGTTCCATGGCATTTGAGTTTATGAATTCCAGGAACTTTTGGGCTAGGGTGTTTGGGCTTGAGTAGTGTTCCCAGTCTATATTAGGGTAATTGAAGTCACCTAGTATGATGGTGTTTGGTGATACATTTATCCCCTCTAGTGTTTTCAGGAAGGCCATGTGAGGTTCCTGAGTTTGTGAGGGTGGCCTGTAACATGCTACAATATGCAGAGCAGTCTTGCCTATGGTTAATTGCACCTGGATGGTCTCCGATGCATCGTGCATTGCCACCAGTCTTGAGGTGTGGGTGTCTTTGATGAATATGGATACCCCCTCCTTTCTTGGTATTGTCCGGATTTTGGGGCGACGCATGATAAGAGGTAAACCCTGATAGTGCTGGGGTGCTCTCAGGAGCCTTGAACCAGGTTTCTGTCACTGCACAGACATCGATGTTCTCCATACTGAGAAGGGCCTGTGCATTTTGAGATTTAGACTTCTGGCATTGAGCAGCATTACCCTTAGTTTTTTCCTTTTTGTGTTCTAGGGTGGTAGGTTTAGAATTTGAGCCTTGCCTAAAAAGGCACTATGGGGTGGCAAGAGCCTTTGCCAATATCCGAATCCCAGGGTGACAGGTGCAAGCCGCCGAAGTGGCGTGGCTTGTCCAGCATGTCATCCCAGGCAGACAGACATTGGATCCCCTTTGAATGACACCAGAGTTTAAGCCAATTGTTAAAGCTGATCATCTTATCTCTGTATTGTGGCATCATTCTTGGTGAAGGTAGGATACTGCTCAAGGTCAGGGTCATACCTGCCTGGGCTACATAATCAGAGAGCTCCTCAATGTCTCTTTTCATGTAGTCCAAGGAACTCAGGTCGTTTACACCAGCGTGGACAATGACTGAGTCGTATTTGTACCTGCTGTTGAGAGACCTGAGTGCTTTATGTGGCGGATTCTAGTGCCCGACAGGCAGCTTACTGTGACCTTCTCCTTACTCAGTCTGGTGAGCGGGACGTCAGTGTGTCTGACTATGGAGTCACCAATGACTAGTGTGTCTGGCATTGTGTTTGGCCTTAAGGGCTGTGACTGTTTGACACTCTGACTGTGAGGTCTATGTGTTGCAGGTGTTGTGTTCTGAGGTGGTGGTTGTTTGTGTGTCTGCTTTGGTGGCCTCTGCTGTTTTGGTAGATTTTTGATCAGAGCCGCCGAGTATGTCTTTGTGTGTTTATGTGTATGATTTGAGGTTGTGATGGTACTATGTGAGACTGGGTCTATAGTGTGTGTGGTAACCTTCTCCTCCTGACTGGTCTTGCCAGTCCTATGTTGAAAGAGCTCAGCCTCCAGTTTGGCCGTATAGTTGCATCTCTCACAAGTATTTGTGTTATAAGGGAGGAATACAGGGATATGATGACTACCTTGTCCCTGGATGAGATACCCTTACTAATGAGGTGGGCCATGTAGAAAGCTTTCACTACAACAGAGGCAATATGGTGGTCAAAAGTCAGTCTGCTACCAACCGGAGTTTCCAAGTCCCTCACAACTGATTGATAAGGCATTAAGCACGCAATGTGATCATTTGTGGGGACGTCATTCTCCCCAAAAGGGATTATGCATTTTTTTGGCATTCAGTTTAAGGCCATGTTTCTGGCACCAGTCTTTTGTTTAGGTGAGACCCTCTTGGAGGATGTCCACATCACTAGGGGAATTTATGAAAAGCACCCAGCTTGCAATCATCTGCAAACTTGGTCAGCCACAGCCCACTAGACTTGGCTTGCACCTCTGAGAAGTATATCATGGATTTAGTCTGCTTGTAAATGTAAAGAGCATAAGCAACATACACGTAATGAATGACCAGAGTTGGACATTTTCCTATTGCACTGCTTGAAGCCAGAGGTGCCTGTTCCTTTATCAGCCATACCTATTAGAGAGAAAAACACACGGGGTATAAAAAAAAAAAAAAAAAAAAAAGAAAAATTCCAGTAAAGTGCTACCAGCAATGGTAGGCCCAGAATACCCAAATGTACAAAACAAAACGCACAGTAATGGCAACGAGAACTGGGTTAAGAAGTAAGTTTTGCAGAAGTGCTTCCAGCAATGGCAGAAAAATACAAACTTTTTTTTTAAACATATAAACTGGAAAGGAGAAAATTCAAAGAAAGTTTACCAACTACGGTAGGAAAGATTACACCAAAGAGTAAGAGCGGGAAAAGACAGGAGCAAAAAAGGAAACTCTAATAGTATGAACTTGCTGAGGTAATGTACAACATTAAAAAAACTAAGAAAAAGGATACTATAATCACTAAATAAGGACAGAAAAATTTTAAAGTATACATGTACTTAGCTCGAGAGTACTTACATCAAGATCTGGGGT
>NC_056735.1:1046902926-1046955426 GCF_019279795.1 Protopterus annectens
GTTCTGATTTCCTGGCAGGAATTGAGCTTGAAGATTTATTTGGTAGGTCAAAGCTGTGTTCCACAGTGCCACGGCTAATCTGCAAAGGGGGTATGAGTGTGTGCCCCCTTGCTTGTTTATATACCACATGACTGTGGTGTTGTCTGTCTTTATCAGTAGTTGTCCTGGATGAAGTAAGTCCTTGAAGGCTGTTAGGGCATTTTGGACAGCTAGCATCTCTTTCTGGTTGATATGTAGATGCATTTGATTTGGTGCCCATATGCCCTGAATGCATCTTCCTGCCATGCTGCGCCCCCCATGCATAATCTGATGCGTCTGTTAAGGTTTGGCTGGCAGAGGGTAGAGTGAAGGGCCGTCCCATGTTTTGGTGACAGGCCTTTGCTCACCATAGAAACTCCTGTTGCAGGCAGGGGATGAGAGGAATCATTGTTTCCAGACTGTGTGAATGTTGACTCCATAAACTTTTTAGGTACCATTGCAGTTTCCTCATATGCAGTCTTGCATATGGAATTAGTAGGATGCAGGATGCCATGAAGCCCA
This sequence comes from Protopterus annectens, assembly GCF_019279795.1. NCBI lineage: Eukaryota > Metazoa > Chordata > Ceratodontiformes > Protopteridae > Protopterus > Protopterus annectens. The sequence continues at coordinate 1,046,903,467 of NC_056735.1, forward strand.
AAGCCTGCAGAATTTGTCTTGCAGAAGACAGTTTATGTTGCCATCAGTTTGAAATAAGTTATCAGTTGCCTTTGTCTGGCATGAGGTAAGCAATCTGGGCAGTTGTATGCAAGCTTGCACCCAGGAATGTTATCTTTTGAGATGGTACCAGCTGTGATTTCTTTTCGTTTATTGTGTACCCTAGGCATGCTAGAAGCCTTTTCAAAAATGCCAGGTGTCGTAGAAGAGTGTCTTTGTTCTCTGCTTGAATGAGACAGTCATCCAAGTAAGGATATATTTGAATAATACTTTGTCTGCAAAATGCAAATACTGGTGCCAGGCACTTTGTAAAGACCCTGGGAGCAGTAGATAAGCCAAAGGGCAGTGCAGAGAACTGGTAATGCATTAAGTCAGCCTTGAATCTGAGGTATCTTCTGCACGACTGTCTTATTGGGACATGCAGGTATGCCTCAAGTCTAAAGTCACCAGCCAAACATTCTTGCCCAGCATGGGCAGAAGCTGTTGCAAGGTGAGCATTTTGAATTTTGGAATGTCCAGGTATGTGTTCAAAATAAATAAATCCAGTATTGGCCGCCAGGCCTAACAGTCTCGAGTAAAAACCTTGTCCTTTTTCCTGTTCTGGTACTGTCTGAATGGCCCCCATATCCATGAGGGATGTAACCTGTTTCTGTGCCTCTGCCCATTGGTTTTTTGACAGGTCTGGCCATTTGTTATTGGCAGAGTGTGGAAATGGAATCTGTATCCCTGTGATACGATGTTCAGTACCCACTTGTCCTGGGTTATTAAATGCCAATTTTTTGCAAAAAGTGCTAATTTTCCCCCTATGGGAGCTGCCAACAGTTAAGTGCTTGGTGTAGGCAGAGGGAAGTCATTGGGATTGCTTTCTGTAGGTTTGCACTTTATCTCCTCCAGATTTGGAGGTGGATGCGCCCCATTGCTTTGACATGTATGAGTCTTGAGCCTGGTACCTGGAACCCTTAGGGCGTCTGGATTTGCCCCTTTGAGCTCTGACAGAGGAAAGGACCAATTTTTTGTAGGCCAGTGTCTACTCAATCTAGGTGGCTGCACTTGTAAGACATCTTTAACAGTTTGCATAGACTTAGCTTTGTCTTCCATTTTCTTTAAAACTTCTTCTGCCTTAATACCAAACAGAGAATCATGCTGTAAAGGTGCACCTGGCAATTTAGCTTTAACATGATCAGGCAAATTTTGTTCCTTTAACCAGGCATGCCTCCTAATCACAGATCCAGTAACTGTGGCCCTGCAGGAGGCCTCTAAAGAATCAAAACCACATTGCAAAGTATGCTTTCCTACTTGTTCAGCTGCATGCAATACTTCCTGCAATTCCTTATTTTCTGCACATTCTGAAATCAACATCATTTTCTGTTTCAGCAATCCCATAACATGTTGTTGGTACTTAAGCATATGAAAAGTACAGTTTTGTACCTACCATAAATGTAGATGTTCGAGGATCCACATTGCTGCAGTCATAACCTGTGGGTAGTCCACTGTCCTCGGTCGGCCCGAATACCAAAGAGTTAGGCTGGCGTCGGTCATGGCGCCCGGAGCTGACGTCAGTACGTAGTGGTACTTAAGCGCATGACCGACGCCATATCCTCAGTCTTTCTTGCCCCAGATGTCAGAAGGCCTTAAAAAAAGGAAAGGCCAGAGCCACAAAGGAGAAAATAACAATAATCCCTAAGGAACAATAACAACAACAACCACAACAACAAACAACCCAAACCATAGAGGGGAAGGAGGGGGGGGAATAGGACTGCAGCAATGTAGATCCTCGAACATCTACATTTATGGTAGGTACAAAACTGTACTATGTTCTTCGTCTCACATTGCTGCAGTCATAACCTGTGGGTAGAATCCCAAAGCAAAGGAAAAGGGAGGCTGGCAAACTAAAAAGCATTAGGGGCTGCTAACATGCCCTGTAAGACTGCAGTGGCAAACCCAGCCCTGGACTTGGAGTAAAGAGGGAGATGGTAATGCTTAGTAAAAGTGTGAACTGAACTCCAAGTAGCTGCTTCCAAAATATCCTTAGTAGCTACACCCCTCAAAAAAGCAGTAGATGTGGCAGTAGCCCTAGTGGAATGAGATCTAATCCCAGCAGGCACATTCTTCCCATGATGAGAATAACAAAAGGCAATACAATTAGCAATCCACTTTGAAATAGTCTGCTTAGAAACAGCTTTCCCTTGTGAACTCAAAGCAAAAGAAACAAATAACTGTCTGTCTGAACTCCTTAGTTCTGCTCAAATAGTAACGTAACTGCCTGTGTATATCCAAAGAATGCAAGATTTTTTCCCCCTTATTTTGGGGATCAGCATAAAAGGTAGGCAAATGGATAGACTGGTTCAAGGCCACATTAGCAATAACTTTTGGCATAAAAGTAGGGTTAGTACGCAAGGAAACTCTATCCTTATGGAATATCAGAAAGGGTTCAACTGCCATGAGAGCCTGCAATTCAGATACCCTTCTAGCAGAAGTAAGGGCCAACAAAAAGGCAGTCTTCCAAGACAAAAACTTCAAATCAGACGTAGCTGCAGGTTCAAAAGGAGGCAAAGTAAGCTTCTCCAACACAAAATTGAGATCCCAGGAAGGAGTAGGAGCTCTACGTGGGGGTCTTATATTTTTTGCCCCTCTAAGAAATTGCTTAAACAAAGGGTGAGAAAATAAAGGAGGGTCACAATCATAGTGAGCAGAAATGGCTGCTGCATGAACCTTCACAGAGGAAAATGACAAACCCTTGTCTAGTAATTCAGTAAGGTACTGCAGTATAAAACTCAAATTAGGTACCGAGACATCAAAGTCCTTTGTTGTGCTCCAAAGAAAAAATCTCCTCCATTTATCAGCATAAACCTTTCTAGTGCTGGGCCGTCTGGCTTCCAAAATGACATCCAAAACTGTTGAGGAAGCTGAGAACCCACAGGCTCTAAAACAGAATTGCCAGGCCGTTAGATGCAGGGACTGCACCGACATTGAGCAAATGACTGCTTGACTGGGACAACAAGTGAGGAAGCTGTGGCAAAGGCCAAGGAGGCTCCTGAATTAAACTCCTCAGCAGAGGATACCAGTGCTGTCTTGGCCAATCTGGTGCTATTAAAATCATGCAAGGCTTGTCCGCCTGACTTTCAAGAGTACCTTGGTAAGGAGAGGCAGCGGAGGAAAAGCATAGGCGTGAAGGTTGTTCCAACTGAAAGATAGAGCATCCACTTTCCAAGCTTTTGGGTGAAACATCTTTGTGCAAAATTTTGGTAGTTGGAAATTTAGAGGGGAAGCGAACAGATCTATGTCTGGAGTTCCCCAAGCCACTGTCAACTGTTGGAATACTTGAGGATCCAATTTCCACTCGTGGGGATCCACAATTTGTCTGCTCAATACATCTGCTAGGGAATTCTGTGCCCCTGGCAGAAACCGTGCTTGAAGAGTGATGTGCAAACTCAGAGCAGTCTCCCACAATATCATAGCTTGTCTGCAAAGAGGGTAAGAATGGGTTCCCCCCTGCTTGTTGATGTACCACATGACTGTAGTGTTGTCTGTTCGTATCAACACCTGTCCTGGCTGAAGTAGGCCCTTGAAAGCCATCAGGGCAAACTGGACTGCTAACATCTCCTACATGTTGATATGCAAATGCTGTAATCTGGGAGGCCACGTGTCTTGAATCCATTTCCCATTGAAGTGTGCTCCCCAAGCCAGGTCTGAGGCATCCGTCGTTATGATCTGACTCGCCTCTGGTCGGGTCACAGAGAGTCCCTTGTTTAGGTGACATTCCTGTGCCCACCACAAGAATTCCTTTTGGATGCAAGGTATTATGTGAATGACAGTGTCCAAATCGTGGCAGTGTTGAGTCCATACACTTTTGAGATACCATTGTAGCTTCCTCATATGCAGTTTGGCATTGGGAAGTACCAGAATGCAAGATGCCATGAACCCCAAGGCTTGAAGGACTGTCCTTGCAGTCAGCCTGGACAGTACTGATAATTGCTGGAAGTATAGATGAAGAGTTCTTTGTTTGTCCGGGGTCAGAAAAGCCATCTGAGAGGCTGTATTCAGTCTCACACGCAGAAAGCACATGTCCTGAGAGGGTACTAGACTGGACTTTGTTTCGTTCACAGAATACCCTAGGCACCTTAAAACTGCCATTACATACTGCAGATGTTGAAGTCTTTGTCTTGAGCAAGAATCAGGCAATAGTCCAGATAAGGATAAATTTGTATTCCCCTCAGTCTTAAGAAAGCTATTACAGGAGCCAGAACTTTTGTGAACACCCTGGGCGCAGTACATAAACCAAAGGGCAATGCAGAGAACTGATAATGAGAAGTACCAGCCCGAAAACGCAGGAATCTCCTGCAGCTGGGCCGGATAGGAATGTGAAGATAGGCCTCTGAGATCCAGAATTACCATCCAGTGATTTTTGCCTAGCAGAGGCAGAAGTTGCTGTAATGTTAACATCTTGAACTTTGGAATGTCTAGGTATGTATTGAGAATGGACAAATCCAGAATTGGCCTCCAAGTGTTTCCTTTCTTTGGCACTAGGAATAGACGAGAATAAAACCCTAGGCCTTCTTCTGACGGAGGTACCACCTGGATTGCCCCATCTGTAAAAGCAAGAAATTTGTTCCTGAGCCTCCAGCCTTTGCTGAGGAGGTACATCTGGCATGCCTTTGAAAGGAGGAAAAGTGTGAAAATAAAGCTTGTAGCCTTGATTTATTATGTCCAACACCCATTTGTCCTGGGTGACCAAATGCCAATTTTGTTTGAAAAGTGCCAACTTTCCTCCTAGAGGAGCTGCCAGAAAAGAAGGATCTGGCAGCTGAAGATACAGGTCATTGGGTCTGTTTACGAAAAGGCTGACCCCTGCCCTCACCAGAAGATTGTGCAGGAGAACTCCAAGTCCTAGGTCTGAAAGAGCCCTGAGCGTGAGCCCTGCCCCTACCACGTCTAGACATGCCCTTAGACTGAAAATCCGAAGAAGGGTAAGACCATCCTCTTGCAGGCCAATTCCTGCTAAACTTAGGGGGCTGCACTTGCAAAAATTCCTTAACCGTCTGCATAGACTTAGCTTTGTCTTCCATCTTTTTCAAAACTGACTCCACAGGGGAACCAAAAAGAACTTCAGATTGAACAGGAGCATCCAAAATCCGAGCTTTAACATGTTCTGACAAATTTTGATCCTTAATCCAGGCATGTCTACGAATAACTGAACCAGTAGCAGCCACCCTGGAAGAAGCCTGAAGGGCATCAAAGCCACACTGCAAGGAATGTTTACCAACTTGATCTGAAGCATGAACCAAGTCCTGCAATTCCTTACACTCTATACCCTCAGATAGAGCATCTACCTTAGATTTTAACTGACCTAACAGAAAGTTCTGATACTTCAGCATATGAAATTGGCAATTTAAAGCCCTCGTAGCTAACATAGAAGAGGTGTACACTTTTTTACCCCACCTGTCCAACGCTCTAGAATCTTTATCCAAAGGAACTGGATTCTTAACCACAGAAGCCCTGACACCTTTAGGCCCTTGAATAATAGTTCCCGGGTCAGCTCTAGGACTCTTATACAAATATTTATGTGCCTCTGGAACTCTGTAATACCTGTCTGGCTTGACAGGGGCAGGGGGTAAAGAATCAGGATTAAGAGAAGCTTCAGAAAAAACATCCTGAACAACATCTAAAACAGGGGGAATAGCCAAAGGTCTATGTTGTGGCAAAACAAAACTCCTAAGCCTCTTACGAGAATCTGAAAATCCTGACCTTCCCACTTGAAATGCTCCCTCATGGAATGCAAGGTTTCAGAAAAGGAAAAATCCTCTGGAGGAGAAGCAGAAGGACAGGAATCCTCTGCATCTGAATCTGAATAGGGAGGAAAATCCTGAATATCCTCAGCTGAGGACTCAGAGTAGTCAGAGGAATGCTCCATACCCTCTAAATCTGTCTCCACCCTAGGCCTCTTCTCTGGAGGGGGCATAGAACCCCTGATCAAAGTAATCAAATCCTCTGCCATTTTCAACACATGTTTTTTAGGAACAGAGCCCGAAGAACTAGGGCTATGGCCCATACCAGAAAGACCAGGCCTAGCCTTAGCAGGGCCTTTAGAGACTGAAGTAGAAGGCCTAATAACCTTTTAAGGATGGAACCACATAAACTTGAGAAGCACCCTCGGCCTGGCCTAACTCCTGAGAGGCCAACTCCTGTAACAGTAAAGGTTCCCCCTTCAACCGTAGATTCCATAGAACCGGTGTCTGCAACGGACGACTCATCCGGTTTTGACCTTAAAGATTTATCTTTTCGCTTTTTTGCGGTAGCGGGCGGAGGATCCGACGGCATGTTGTAGTTACACCGCTTACCGAAAACTAACCTAGCACAGTCTAATCTGCGTTTAATGGTGCGCTTATTAAATCTAGCGCAAAAGCGACACCCGACTACGTCATGCTCAGGCCCCAAGCAAGGAATACAGAGAGAACGATAGTCCCTATGAAGTATCTGTTTCCCACAAGAAATACAATTATTAACTTTTTCTGACATCCGGATTAACTGAGGCAGGAAAAGACAAAAATTTTCCCCAACGGGGTACTTAGCCCAACTTGGTCTTCGGTCTGAAACTCTAAAATTGAAAATTTCAGAACGCCGAATGGCACTTGCAAACGCTGCTTCTGCTTCGGACCACGCGGCAAGAAAGACTGAGGATATGGCGTCGGTCATGCGCTTAAGTACCACTACGTACTGACGTCAGCTCCGGGCGCCATGACCGACGCCAGCCTAACTCTTTGGTATTCGGGCCGACCGAGGACAGCGGACTACCCACAGGTTATGACTGCAGCAATGTGAGACGAAGAACATTTGACAGTTTACAGCCCTAATTGCCAAGGTTACAGATGTATAAACCTTTTTTCCCCCATCTGTCCAGCGCCCTTGAATCTGTGGGAGGGGGTAGGGTTTTTTTGCTGTTGAGGCCTTAACTCCCTTTGGACCCTGTGAAATAGTTTCAGGATCAGCAGCAGGGTTACTAAATAAAAATTTATGAGAGTCAGGGACCCTAACATCATCCACAATGTCTAGCACAGGGGGAATGGCTAAAGGCTTGTGCTGAGGGAGAAGGAAGAAATCCCTGGAGCCTCTTTTTTGATTCTGAGAAGTCTTGACTCTCCCAGTGAAAATGCTCCCTCAAAGTATGCAAGGTTTCTCCAAATGAATAATCCTCAGGAGGAGATGCAGATGGAATAGACTCTTCAGCATCAGAATCCTCACAGGGAGGTAAAGATAATTCCTGATCAGAAGAGGAACAAGAAATAGAAACCTGGTCTGAAGATTCATAGTCAGTGTCTTGCCTAGGCCTCTTATCTGGAGGGGGATGGGTACCCCTGATCAAGGTAATAAGGTCTTCAGCCATTTGATCATCTGTTTTTTAGGCATAGAGGCCTGTGCACGTGACTCAGGCGTAGTTTTTTTTAGTTTTTGAAGGTGTCTTTGCCTTGGGTTTTGCAGCTTTCGTCGGTTTGATATAAAAATGTTGAGGTCTGAATACACCCTCAGAAGCCGGTGCCTGCTCAGGGGCTCCAGACCCATCAGAGGGACGGTCCAATACCTTGAGTATCTTGCGGCATGCCGGACTCCACATGGGTGTCGGTAGACGCCTGCAACTCGAAGGTAGCGGGTATCAGGGGCTGCAAAAGCACCTCACCGAGTACAGTCGAACCAGCAACTGGCTTAGGAGAAGCTTTGTCGTCTGTTTTGGATCACGACTGCCTTTCTCTGTCCTTTTCTTTGCGGTTTTTATGTACTCCGGTAGTCTGATTGCTATCCGACGACATCTCTGGGTTGTTAAATCTGTTTCAAAAATTCTTAGATGCAAAAATACACCGACGCTTAATAGTGCGTTGGTTAAATTTAGCACAAAACCGACAGCCAGGCACGTTTTGATCAGGGCCTAGGCAAGGAATACAATATAAATGGAAATCTTTATGAGGTATTTCCTTCCCACAAGTAATATAATTATTTACTTTTTCTGACATTGATAAAAAGCAAGAAAAAAAAGTTTCCCCGACAGGGTACTTACCTTTATTGAAGACTTTGGTTCTGAAACTCAAACGCAAATATTTCAGTAGTCGGCCGACCGGCACTTGCGAAATGCTTCTGCTTCTGGCACCGCGCAGCAAGAAAGACTAAAGAAAATGGCGTTGACTGCATGTTTTATACCCCTGATGACCTGACGTCATGGAAGAAGAGACAGCAACAGATGCAGGACCCAAGACTTTGGAATTCAGGCCGACTGAGGGCAACCTGCCAGCAGATTACCCCAAATGTAACGACTGCAGCAGTGAAACACGAAGAACATCAGTAAAGAAGCAGAATAAACTGAACCGGAAGTAAATTAAATCAAAAGATAGTGTACCAAACTGCAACATTCAAGAAGAAAAAAAAAACACAAAACATGGAAACAGAAGAGAAAGGAAGGAGCAGTCTAGGCAACTTCCTAAAAAAATATGTAGGTTTACGTAAGCTCAGCTTAAATACCCACCACAGCTAAAACAACATCTTCCCACTCTGCACTGGCTGACATACAAGATAATTCAAAATTAAATCACTACCACAACCTGCATGTTAACTTTTGAAAGTGCAAAACATTCAGTATACTCCCAAGTACTGTAAATAAAATCACAATGAGGCGACAAACATTGTTCCAGTACTGAAAAGATTTAATAAAGTAACTGCAGTCTGTTATTTTATTAAATCTTTTCAGTACCGGAACAGTGTTTGTCACCTCACTGTAATTTCATTTATAGTTTCCATTTTTCTTTGAGCTGCCTTCATTCTCCAACCGCTGTTTTTGTTTCTATACTCCCAAGTACTACCTTGGGTCACACATTTCAGAAAAAACTGTATTTGGCTCCTGTGAATTCAGCTGAATTATCACTTCAGTGACGTCAGAAAAAAAAAAAAAGGATTAACAGCTTGAAGAAATGCAATCCTACAAGAATGAATCCCCTCCCCCTGTCTCTTATCAGAGATGGAAAATGCTATTAGGTCAAGCTACTGAGTTGGGCCAATTGCACTCTACTACAGAAGGCTGCAGGTGTGTGTGTTTGGGGGGGGGGGGGTACACAAAATTAGTAATGCACTAAATTATTCCCAGACACCTGCATATGAAATTGTGGGGGGGCACCAGAACTAATCAGTGTAAATAGTAGCTAAACGGTGCTAGAATAGTACACTGGTATTCTCCGGGACAGATTTACATGAGCATTGCATTCTAAATGTGTAGAACACAAACCCACACATTTGTATCATTTTAATTTGGAACAGTAAATACTTCCGAGGTATGCATAATACATTAAAATCCAAAGCAAAAAGTACTAACAGCAGCAAGCACATTTAAAACTCCACAGGATCCCTTCAGCTAACAGATTTATACTGCAATCAAAACAATGGCAATATAGCTATTGAAGTGACACACTCATATTTTTGAAAATATCTGTAACATGCCCACAACAGCAAACAAGCTCTTCTAAAACAATAACCAATATTACACCTGTTGGAGACGGACCTTTGTTTGGTCATCACTCAAACTGTTGTACATAAACTAGAAAATAAAACACATCCCTGCAAAGACATCCAGCAAAGTGCGTGTTCTCAGAGTGCGGAACATACATGCACAAAAGCACCAAACTGTCAGTTTTTAAGAACTGCAGTGCATTTTCTCAGTCTAGTTCAGATGTAAAAAGGGCCTGAAACAAAAAAAGAGCAATGTTAGTCATTTAGTTACACCAGGCCAAAGTGACAGCGCAGCATGCCTACCTCCCAAGCAGAGCTGATGTCACCTTCACCTTGCACATTTCTCCCAGATCTAGCATAAAGGGGATATCCACATGTGCCATTTTCTGTTCTTTGCCTTCCTCTCCCCAATGACAGACAGAGGCCCATGTCTCACTTAGCTCCCAATGTCTGGCATTCATACCCTTCCTGAGATCTGTGACCAGCAATTTGAGACCGGAAGAAAGGATAAAGCCTGAACATGTATTCAATAAGGAAAAAAAAGGGGAATGGTTACCCAATCTGCAACCCCCCCCCCAAAAAAAAAATAACCACAAAAAAGAACAGCATGATGGAAGAACTTTGGACTACAAGAGTGGCCACCCTCAACATCTGCAATTATGTGATAACTCATCTGTTTTCTTTGTACAGGTCACTGCTGCAGTGACCAGTAGTTAAGGAAGATTTGCAAAGCTAACTCTCAAAGAGCCTGGGATGTTGCTACAAGTCATTAGAAACAGGAAGCGTGCCCTTCAGGGCAACTGAAGCAAACTCTACCCTTGCCTGAAAATCATAGCCAACCTGTACTTTAGTTTACAACCTCCCCAAGGTCCAGGTAGCAGTCTCAAAATGTCCTGAGAACTAGCTCCTCAGTATACTGACTGTGAAATCATTTGAAGATAAGGAAACCTTTCTTAGTTTCAAAGGACAAAATCAGTTTGACTTCCTAATCTGCAGTCCTTGTCTTAGTAGCCAAGTTACCTCTGCACAGTGAGAACATAGCCCCCACCCCCACACATAAGGGTTTAGATGAAGGCCTGGAAGCTGGATAACCCAATTCAGAGTCACTTCTGTTATGACTTTGGGCAAAAAGGAGGAGGAAGCACATAGATAATCAAGGAGCATTATCATCCTTTCACAACGATAAAGGCTTGCAATGGGGATACTGTACTGAGACAAAAGCTATCAAACTAAAATTCCCCAGGGCAAGCAATTCAGTGTGGCTGTAGCTGCTGGCTTAAATGACAGTAATGCCAGTCTTTCCAAATTAAAACTGAGATCCCAAGCTGGCAATACTGTTCAACCAGGAGGTCTAAGATGAAGCATGCTGTGTCGAGCCCGCTTTATTCATGCCAGTAATCAAGGAAACTATCTTCACCACACTCACCGGTGAGAGACCATCACTAACACAGGGATGGATTTGCACAATATTTTCAAATGGAGCTCACCGGTGAGAGACCATTACTAAAACACGGATGGATTTGCACAATATTTTCAAATGGAGCTCTCTGCATCAAGCACAATTTTCCCCAAGAGCACACTGGGAATACGCCTTCAGACCTGGGACTGGACCCTGTCTCTTCAGATCCAAACAAACCTCACTATGGAGCACTGCGTCTCAGTTCCAAGTAGTTGACACACCCACACCTGGGTATTATTTTCACACACGCACACTCCTGGGAAAGGCTGGCGCAGATTTACTAGTTGTGTCCCCTTATGCCCAGACAATTAGGTAACTATGCTGCCACCAGTCAGACACTATCAGGCGCTTAAGTTTCTGCGTTTTTTTTCAATACATTTTTGTTAGTTGTGTGTACGATTGGTGCAATTTGTCTTTTTATAACTCTTACAAGGGTAACCAATTATACTGAGTAAAATCAATGCTAATGTAAATGGTAGAGTGCAACCCAAGCAGCAAGGCTTTTTGGAGTGGCCATGGTATCAATAAAATAAGCACAAATACTGTCAAGGTGTTAAAAGTAATCTCTAAAACCCCAGTTACAATGAAAGGTATAAAAATATTTAATAAATAAAATAAAAAACATGAGAATACTAAATATCCAAGTGAAATAAACAAAGTTTCAGACTCAGGAGAAATTTAAACACAGTTGGACAAATTCAACCAGATGCAGAAAAAACACTACTTAACTAATTTCAGTGCATTTCCTGACTGTCTAAAGAATAACTGTTCCCTAGCTAACAATTAATACAGCAAGGCAAAATTAGATGCCAAGATGCTCACTTCCACAAGACAAGGTGATGTACTTCAAACTTCTGACTGTGATAATGGTTAGATTCTTATATCAGGTTACAAAGAAAACAAAACAAGCTGCTGTGAGAGTCCCATCTTCCCAGTGCCAGTTATAGAATGACATCACATTTCATCACTCGACTGTAGTACAGTATACACACACAACTTTTCTACGTAACAATTTAAAAAACTTACCCTTCCCTCTAGAATTCTTTGTTTAAACAAACATTTAAACAGTTACAACACTGTTGATACATTTTTAACATAAGCACCTGTACAAGTCAGTGTGACAGTCAAATGACAGTTATCCACAAAACTCCAGCTATCTATGCTGGCACATATCCACATGCACTTCCCCATTCTCCCTGGCACAGATGGCAACAACTCACATCACAGATGTTCTTTGGAATTAACTGGTGGTCTGGAGTTTAGGGAGAGCTCCAGAAAGAGGATGAAAGGTGCACATTCACTGAAATGTATACTAGGCCACAGAAAAGAGCCGAGAGATATTGAACCACAGGTACATTCATATGTAATGTGTAGGTTTCCCTTCTGGTACCAGAGGAAGTATTTTTGATAGGATTACTTTATACTTAGCATCTTGGCCTCACTCATGATTTTAAGGACAACCTTCAAAAAAGGCACACAAAGGGAAAAAGTACATCTTCCAAGCAGTCCAGGCTGGAATAAAGAAGGAGCCCTCTTCCTCCTCATTTCCGGGAGATTCACATGCTTTGGCAACATGTATGAGGTATCCTTTGTCAACTGTATCTATAGTAGGAGAACCTGTAGTGCTAGGCCAGAAGGGAGAAGTTGTTGTAATTTCTGGTCCCACCTCAATTTTCTGAATTATCCTCGGGAACAAGGAAATACAATGGACTTTTAATCCAGCAAGAAGGCATCCACTGCCCAAGCATTCCTCTGGTAAGCACTGGAACATTACATTTTTTTTTCTGTTTGGAGAAAAAGGTCACTCAACTCCCCACCTGTCCCCCATGCAACACCTACTTGTGTAGATCTGAAGTGCTCCTGCTTAGACTGGCTACCAAGTTGCTTTCCTGACGGAGTTACTAAGCTGCCTGTAGACACAGTCTGCCCTGCAGAATTTGTTCCCAAACTTGTGCGGGCAGCCTGCACAAATGAAAAGTCGGTCCTCCAACCATTCATGTACCACACTGCTGTGGTGTTCTGTAATCTAAAATGATCCTATGTGTTCCGCAAGAACCACTATACTTCATTCACACACTTCACCTCACTATTAGGAACCATCAACAACTACAGATACCAGGCAGTCCAGGATGCTCAGGGTGTTTTAGTCATCTATGGTTGGTCTGCTATATGTTTGGAACAAACCAATTCGGGACTGTCCCCTCTCCATAGGATGGAAGGCTCTGCAGAAGCTGGTATCCAGTAGGACCCCATCAAAAATACACTCAGAAAAACAGGTGATATTTGCCTGCTGAGGGAAAGTGTACGCACTAGGGTCCTCTGAATGTCTTGCATGGCTTGAGCCTAAAGCACATCTTCCACATCAACAGTAGATATGAATTCATCCGTTTCTGTAGTGTACAAATCACTGGGCAAAGGACAAGTAAAGTGAAAATTAGAATCCTCATTCACAAATCAAATATCTGTGTCCCTGAAAGATGGGAATATGGAGCTAGGAATACCCGAAATACAGGATACTGGCGATCCAGGAGACCGAGGGCTTAGCAATTGAAAGAGTGCCTCAAGCAGTAGCTTCTTGACTTTTGGCACCTTAAAAAAGTTTTTGAACATGTAGACAGGTCCCAAATGTCAGTCATTTCTTTGAACAAAGGACACCCTTACACAGGACCATTTTACTTCCTGGCTTGGAGGAAATCCCTCTACAGTAATCTGAATCAGCATGCCTACCAGAACTGGTACCACTTTTCCCTGGTGCTCTGGCAAATGAGGAAAACCCAGAGTTTTGTGATGAGTTGTTGATGAGGACTAGGGTGGGATGTTTGGAGAAGGGGTGAGGGAGGCTGGAATATTCACAGCTACTTCCTTGTGGAAGAAGTACCCCGAGGGCCCCCTGTCGCCCTCATCCTCATGCTGGTACATCATCTTCTGAAAAAATTTGTACTTTTTGGCAGAAATGAGATGGGGTAAACAAGCCAAAAGGACCTTTGTAGACATAGGTCATTTTTACTTGGCCAGTAGGATAGAACATGCATCTTACAGATTCCATGGTCATCTTATCATCCAGCTTTTTGTGCATACCTTATGCATGGAGTCCAAAGAACAGTCCCCTATCTAAGGGGCCAGTAAGGAGCTGAAGGTTTACATCCTCAGAGAGACGGGTCATCAGCCAATAGTGTTGCCTTAACACAGGTCCCATAACTGCAGTCCTAGGTGCTGCATCCATAGGATCTCACACCACTTCAATACACCTTTTCTCAATCAAATAGATGCAACAGGATTTGGGACAGCCATCTTACTGGCTTCATCCTAAATGCCACACAGCCTTCCAAAATGGTTTGTAGGTATTCTGACAATATTATGAGATACAGCTCTTGCAATTCATTACTCAAAGTTAGGGTGACTGAAGTATATGCCTTCTACCAATAGTTGTCAATCTAACTTTCCCCTTCCTAAATGGGACAGTTTTGCACCCAGAGGTCAGTCTCACTCTTCCAAGACTCTAGTCCTAATGTAAATGAATTTCTGAAGAATGTAAATTATCCTGAACCATACAGTCTTTGTGACAGCAGGAGGGCTCCAGCAGCAAATACACGTGGAAGGACCTTCCTGGAACAGAGAAATGGCTACTAGCACCAAGTTCCAGTCCCCGGAGTTCTACAACCCTTTGCTCCAATTTGGAGTCCATTTCCATTCACGAGAACATGTTCTATAAGGGAGTGTGCATCCGCAAAAGTAATGTCTCTGGAAGGAGATTCAGAAGCAGTCATCTCTTCACAGCTTAGAAGAGAAAAAGTACAGTTGTGTAAAATTTTACCATAACAGTAGATATCCTTCCATTCACTGTTGCAGTATTCTTTACTACAGAGATCCCTTGCCAAAAGCAGCCCCAATAAATAGGCAGTATAGCAAAGTTTTAGGTTTCAAGGATGTGGTACGTCACACGCATATCCCCCCCCCCCCATCACAGCTTAGGACATAAAGATGACATACAGACCTTAGAACTCAAAGGCCAAAGGAGGAACATGTGCATCTAGAAGGAAAAAAAGAAAAAGGAGTAAAGAGCAAGGGGAGGATGAAGGGGGTGAATACTGAAGCAGAGAAGGGAAGGACATCTAATGTTATAGTAAGATTACACACAACTGTACACACAACTGTACTATGTCTTTCCATATCACTGTTGCAGTATTCCCTACTAAAGTGAGGGTACTAAAAAGAGAGTACAAAAGCTCAAGAGAAAACTTGGAAGGAGGAAGGCCCAAAAAAGTAATCACAAAAGTCACACAAGATAGCCTGGCAAATTCAGCTCTTGCCCTGGAAACCACATCCAGTCTGTAGTGTTATGCTAAAGTACTAACAGAAGTCCAAGTAGCACCCTCAGGAATGGAAATGGGATCCAATACCTTAAAAAAAGCACCAGAAGTCACAACCAGTAGAATGGGCCTTTACAGAAGCAGAAAGGCTTTTCCCCATGAAAGGGATAACAAAAGAAAATGGCCTTAGAAACCCAAAAAGAAATAGTTTCCTTAGAAACAGGCAAACCTACAGATGTAGGATAAAAGGAAACAGCGTTGCTCAGACTTGGAAATGGCCCTAGTCTTACCTAAATAATACCCGAGGTGCCTATGTAAATCCAAGGTGTGAAGAATCTTCTCACTGCTTGAGAAGGGAAAGAAAAGTGGACGAATTAATAGGCTGATCAAGAGAGAATTCATTAGCCACCTTGGGCATAAAAGGATTACTACGAAGAGAAACCCTGTTCCTATATATAAAAACTGAAAAAGGTGGGACAGCCATAAATGCCTAAAGCTCAGACACTCTTCTAGCTGAAGGGCCAAAACAAGAACAGGTCTGCCATGTGCAATGCTGCAAGGAAGCTGAAGCTGTGGGCTCAAAAAGGAGACTGACTCAATTTTTCAACAACAAAATTAAAGGTCCCAGGAAAGAGGAACAGGCTTCCTGGGATACCTAATATGAAGGGCACCTTTAAGAAAATGTTTGACCTCATACCTAGAAGCCAAAGGAAGACTAGCAGAAATAGCTGAAATGTGAGCTTTAACTGAAAAGTATGCCAACCCAGCATGCAATTCACACAGAGAACCTAAGGAACTTCCACAAAGTTGATGCTGGTTATAAGCAAGACATCAGACAAAAATCGCTTACTTGGATAAATGAAATTTCCTGGCCTCCTGCAGAACCGAAGCACGTCCTGAGAAAAAAAAAAAAGTGCCTAAAAGGGAACACCACCTTATCATACACAGTTGTCAGTTGAAGAGTGAACAAGTGAGGATGGATCAGAGACCCACTGCCTTCTATGAGTAAGTCCACCCTTGTGGTGATTGCCTTTAATTAGGTGCAGAAGTGAGAACTAATGCTGTCTGGGCCAAAAGGGAATCGCCAACAAGACTTCTAGGACAGTCCTGTTCTATCTTGAACAGGACCCTCAGTGTGAGAGGACCGGGAGGAAGGCATAGAGAAACATCCCCTTCCAAGCCACAGGACTTGAGACTCTGATGCAAGACAGAGGAAGTTGTCTTTTCAGAGAGGATGCAAAAAGATACCAGTTGTGACACTACCAGCCCAGCTATCCAGAATTTTGTAAATAATTCTATATAATTTCTGAATATTGACATGATTTACACAGAACTGTAAGTTATGTACTGAGCTTCAAGAATGTAACCACAACATACCCTGCTGGAACACAGAAGATCAACTTACAAACCTTTAAGAAAATAAGTTGAAATTAATTGCTTTACAATGTGCTATAAAAAAGTGTGCCTGCTTGCTGCACTGAAACCATGGGTAGAGCTAGAAGTTTTTCTATTGTCTTGAAAGAAAAGTAATTACTAGGTTTAAAATGTAAAGCGTTTTACTCCTTTATGACTTCCTAGCAGCTGCACATCTGAGAGAGAGACGCATTTCTAACACACATGTTAAGCTCCTGTTTAGCATGGGAACTGAAGTCGGGTGATAAAGAGTGATGTCATCCAAGCTAACCCAGCAGTAACGTTTGATATTAACTTAAGAACTCAGAGAGAATGGGCATTTCGTCTTTGACCTGGAAACATCCACTCATCATCACATCTGCACTTGCCTGTAAGTAAGATGCAGGATATAGATATAGATAGGAATACAATAAAGATTAGTTAAGATGTTTTCTGCATTTATTAGAGGCTGACGGGAAATTTTAAAACATTGCAGGAAATTTTGAACTCTGAAGTAACTCTGTTTTCTGAGTATTGTCTTGTTCTTTTATTATTTATTCATTAGTATCATAGGAGGTTACTAGGTTATTGGCCATGAGGCCCTTATAAGCCTAAGTTTAGGCCATGTTCAAACAAATCAGCACCCGATGCCCCTGTACAGCAGGGACACTAGTGGAATCCCAAGGGTATATTTTCTGCTTCCAATACAGTTATCCAGGTCGTGCTTAAAAAGGGGTAAAGAGGTGCTTGTTGATGTTATAGACAGTACAGTTTTGTACCTACCATAAATGTAGATGTTGAGTGTTCACACTGCTGCAGTCATTACACTTGGGTTATCCTGCCGTCAGGTGGTCCCGCAGTCGGCCAGAGTTCCAAAGTCTTGGTCCGGCGTCAGTTGCTGTCGCTTCTTCCCGGAAGTCGGTCGCCAGGGGTATATAAGATGCATCCGACGCCATTTTCTTCAGTTTTTCTTGCCCCAGATGTCAGATGCCCCCAGTAGGTAGGCAATACATATTGCTAATAAAAAATGTACATATAAAATAAAAACAATACCTTCAGTTACAAGCAAATACACCACAAAGGTTGTATAGGATAGAAAGGTATATAAGTCCAGCTAGTTCAGAGGGGATAGAGGGAGGGTAACCTGGACTGCAGCAGTGTGAACACTCCAACATCTACATTTATGGTAGGTACAAACCTGTACTATGTTCATAGTGTTACACTGCTGCAGTCATTACACTTGGGTAGAATCCCAAAGCTAAGGTTGGGTGGCTGGTCTATAAAGAGTTAGGATTGGCTATGAGGCCCTGCAGAACTGCAGCGGCAAATCCTGCTCTGGATTTAGAGTAAAGAGGCAGGTAGTAATGCTTGGTAAAGGTGTGCACTGAACTCCAAGTTGCAGCCTCCAAAATTTCCTTTGTAGGTACTCCTCTGAGAAAGGCTGTTGGAAGTGGCTGTTGCCCTGGTGGAATGTGGCGTAATGTTAGTTGGGACTGATTTTCCATGCTGTCTGTAGAAGTAACGAATACAGTGTCCTATCCATTTGGATATAGTCTGCTTTGAGATAGCCTTGACCTGTGATCCTGCAGCATATGCTACAAACAGTTGCTCAGTTTTCCTGAAAGCTTTTGTGTTGTCCAAGTAGAAGTGTAGCTGCCTGTGTATGTCCAAAGAATTCAGAAGTTTCTCCCCTTTATTCTGGGGGTTTGGATAAAAAGTTGGCAAATGGATGGTTTGGCTAAGAGCCACACTAGATATCACCTTTGGCATAAAGGTAGGGATTGTCCTTAAAGTAACCCTGTCCTGATGAAAAATTATAAAAGGTTCCACTGCCATTAATGCCTGTAGCTCTGAGACTCTTCGTGCTGAAGTTACTGCCAAGAGCAGAGCCGTTTTCCATGATAAAAATTTTAGATTGGCTGTATTGGCTGGCTCAAAAGGTGGTAGGGTCAGTTTTTCCAAAACGAAATTTAGGTCCCAAGTTGGTGTTGGTGCTCTCCAGGGCAGTCTTATGTTTTTGGCCTCTCTGAAGTACTGCTTTAGCAAGGGATGAGAGAATAAAGGAAGATCCGTGTTGTAATGTGCTGAAAATGGCAGAGACGTGGATCTTAATTGAGGAGAAGGATAGGCCTCTGTCCAGCATCTCAGTTAAGTATTGCAAAATCTGAGGAATGTTTGGAACAAGAGGGTCAAGGCTTTGAGCCTGGTTCCAGGCGCAGAATCTCTTCCATTTTTCTGAGTAAGCTTTCCTGGTGCTAGGCCTCCTGACCTCCAAAATGACATCCATAACAGAGAGAGATCTGTTGCCTGTTTGACTAATGTATCTGCCATGCAGCCAGGTTTAGGGTTTTGAGCTGACCGTGCAGTATCTGATTGTTTTGTTGAGTCAGAAGGTGTGGAATTTGAGGCAAAATCCAAGGTGGGCCTTGAGCCAAGTTCCTTAAGATAGGGTACCAGTGCTGGCGTGGCCAGTCTGGAGCAATCAGGATCATCTGTGTTTTTTCTTGTCTGGCTTTTAGGAGTACCTTTGAAAGGAGAGGCAGTGGCAGGAAGGCATAAACTTTTAGGTTTTTCCAGCTGAACAAAAGTACATCCACTTTCCATGCATGTTTGTGATAAGTCCTTGTGTATAATTTTTGTAGTTGGCAATTCAGTGGGGAGGCAAAAAGATCTATGTCTGGGCATCCCCATTTTTGAGTTACCATGCTGAAGATTTGTGGATTCAATTTCCATTCATGAGGGTCCATGATATTTCTGCTTAGATAGTCTGCCAGAGTATTTTTCTTTCCTGGCAGGAATTGTGCTTGCAGGTGAACTTGATACTTTAGAGCTGTGTTCCACAAGGTCATGGCTTACCTGCATAGAGGATAAGAATGAGTGCCCCCTTGCTTGTTTATGTTCCACATTACTGTGGTGTTGTCTGTCTTTAGTAATAATTGTCCTAGATGCAGAAGGTCCTTGAAAGCAGTTAGGGCATTTTGAACAGCCAACATCTCTTTTTGATTGATGTGAAGATGCATCTCGTCTGTGGTCCACTTGCCCTGAATGCATTTTCCTGCCATGTGTGCTCCCCAGGCGTAATCCGAAGCATCTGTTAGAGTCTGCATGGCTGTAGGTTGGGTAAAAGACTGACCCTTGTTTAGGTGACATGCCTGTGCCCAACATCGAAACTCCTGTTGTAGGCAGGGAATCATTGGTATTACTGCTTCTAAACTGTGAGAGTGCTGAGTCCAAACACTTTTTAGGTACCATTGTAATTTCCTCATATGCAGTCTGGCATATGGTATTAGTAGTATTCAGGATGCCATGAATCCCAGGGCCTGCAGAATTTTTCTTGCAGGGAGATGGGACTTTTTTTGCCAGTAATTGAAAATATTGAGTTAGTTGTACTTGTTTTCTGGTGTGAGGTAAGCCATCTGGGCCGTTGTATTTAAGCAAGCACCCAAGAATATAATCTGTTGCGAGGGCACTAGTTTTAACTTCTTTTCGTTTACCGTGTACCCTAAAGAAATTAGCAACCTTTTTGCAAACGCCAGATGCTGTAGAAGAATGTCTTTTGTCTCTGCTTGAATGAGGCAGTCATCCAGGTATGGATATATTTGAATTCCTTTTTGTCTGCAAAATGCAATTACTGGTGCCAGGCACTTTGTGAAGACCCTGGGCACAGTAGATAAGCCAAAGGGCAGTGCAGAGGATTGGTAGTGCATTGTACCAGCTTTGAATCTGAGGTATCTTCTGCAATTTTGTCTGATAGGGACATGCAGGTATGCCTCTGAGGTCCAGAGTAACAAGCAAAGCCTTCTTGCCCAGCATGGGTAGAAGCTGCTGTAATGTCAACATTTTGAATTTTGGAATATCCAGGTAAGCATTCAGAATTGAAAGGTCTAGTATGGGCCTCCCGGCCTTGCCCTTCCTGGGGACCAGGAAGAGTCTTGAGTAAAATCCTTGTCCTTGTTCCTGTTGTGGTACTTTTTGAATAGCTCTCATGTCCATGAGGGCTGAAATTTGTTTTTGTGCCTCTGCCCATTGATTTTGTGGCAGGTCTGGCACTCCTTTTAGCCTTGGTAAAGTATGAAAGTGGAACCTGTAACCTTGAGACACAATATTCAGAACCCATTTGTCTTGGGTGATTGTTTGCCAGTTTTGAGAAAAAAGTGCTAGTTTTCCCCCTAAGGGGGCTGCCAAAGGGACGTGCTTGGCGTAGGAAGGGGAAAGTCATTGTGACTGTTTCCTGTAAGGTTGAGACTTGTCGTCACCTCCTTTTGGGGTTGAGGTGCCCCACTGTCGTCTGTTTGAGCCTTGGGGTTGAGATCTGCCTCTTGGGCATCTGTATCTGCCTCTCTGTGGCCTGACACTGGAAAGGACCAATTCTTTGTTGGCCAATTTCTGCTAAACCGAGGTGGCTGTACCTGTAAGAAATCCTTGACCGTTTGCATAGATTTAGCTTTATCCTCCATTTTCTTTAACATCTCTTCTGCCTTAACACCAAACAAGGTATCATGCTGTAAAGGAGCATCCAATAATTTTGCCTTAACATGATCAGGTAAACTCTGTTTTTTTTAAACAAGCATGTCTTTGAATCACAGAACCTGTAACTGCGGCTCTACAAGAGGCCTCTAAAGAATCAAAACCACATTGCAGAGTACGTTTTCCCACCTGTTCAACTGCATACAATAAATCCTGCATTTCTTTACAATCAGGAGCTTCTGAGCTTGCAAGCATTTTCTGTTTTAACTGAGCCATTAAATATTGTTGGTACTTAAACATGTGAAACTGGCAATTTAAAGCTCTTACTGCTAAAGTTGCAGAAGTGTATACTCTCTTCCCCCATCTATCCAAAGCTCTGGAATCTCTGTCAGAGTGTACTGGATTTTTTGCAATGGAAGCCTTAACCCCTTTTGGACCCTGGGAAATAGTTTCTGGATCAGCAGAAGGGTTTTTGTAAAGAAACTTGAGAGTCAGGGACTCTATAATACCTATCTGGCTTGGCTGGAGCAGGGGGCAAAGAATCAGGAGATAAGCTGGATTCAGAGAGCACATCATCCACAACATCTAGCACAGGCCGAATAGCCAGGGGCCTGTGCTGAGGCAACAAAAGGAAATCCCTGAGCCTTTTCTTGGATTCTGAGTAACCCTGACTTTCCCAATGGAAATGCTCCCTCATGGTATGTAAAGATTCCCAAAAGAATAATCCTCAGTACAGAGGCTGAAGGGATAGATTCTTCAGCATCAGAGTCCTCATAGGGGGTAGAGAGTATCCCTGGTCTGAAGAGGAATCAGAGGAAATGGAAACCTGATCAGAGGAATCATAGTCTGTCTCCTGCCTAGGCCTTTTCTCAGGAGGGGGATGGGAACCCCTGATTAGAGTAATGAGGTATTCGGCCATTTTAAGCATCTGTTTCTTAGGCATGGAGGACTGTCCAGGAGAATGCTGTACTTGTTTCTTTGTCTTTAATGGTACCTTTGTTTTAATGGTAAGTTGTGAAGGTCTGAAAACACCCTTAGAAGCCGATGCCTGCTCAGTGGCTCTGGACCCATCTGAGGGATTAGTTTCCGTAGGCCCAATACCTTGAGTTTTCCAGAGGCCTAGTTGTCTCTACGTGGGAGTCGGAAGCGGCCTGTGGCTGTGAGGTAGCGGGCGTCAGGGGCTGCGTAAGTGCCTCACTGAGAACCGGCGACTGGCCTAGAAGAGGTTTCGTTGGTTTTGGACCTCGGATGCCTGTCTTTATCCTTGTCTTTGCGTTTTTTCGGTATTTAGGTAGTCGGTTGATCCGACGGCATAGTATAATTGAACCTTCGGCCAAAGTAGTGCAAAGCAAAATCAAAACGTCTTTTTATAATGCGTTTGTTAAATCTAGCACAAAACCGACAACTAGTGACGTCGTGATCAGGGCCTAGGCATGGAATACAGTAAGAGTGGAAGTCCTTATGAGGTATTTGCTTCCCACAACAAATACAATTAACTTTTTCTGACATCGGTCTGAGGCAAGAAAAATGTTTCCCCAATGGGGTACTTTGCTTTATTGAAGACTTTAGATCTGAAATTCGACTTCGAAAATCTCAGGAGTCTGCCGACCGGCACTTGCCAACTGCTTCTGCTTCGGGCACCGCACGGCAAGAAAGACGAAAGAAAATGGCGTTGGATGCATCTTGTATACCCCTGGCGCACTGAAGTCAGGAAGAAGCGACAGCAACAGACGCCGGACCAAGACTTTGGAACTCTGGCTGACTGCGGGACCGCCTGACGGCAGGATAACCCAAGTGTAATGACTGCAGCAGTGTAACACGAACATCAAGCTAATGTCGCACGTGCGAGTTACTCTTGTGGAGTCTGACTCGCGGATATGCAGCAGTCCCGTCGGGGGGGGGGGGTCCGTGACCACCTTGTATACCACAGAGGTCACCTCTGAGGAGTCTGTATGAAACTAAGTAGAAGGATAGGGCTTTTAGCCTGTGTATGGTAGAAGTTTGAGGCCCTGGATTCGCCTTAGTGAGGAATTTCTGTGGTGTCTCCAGCTGCTGGATGTGCTTTGCGAGGTACATACCAAAAGGGGAGCTGTACTCAATAATGGACCTTATAAGGGAAGAATACAGGGATGTTATGACCTTGTCCCTGGATGAGATACCCATACTTAGGAGGTGGATCATGTAGGCGGCTTTCCATACAACAGAAGCAACATGGTGGTCAAATACCTCATGACTGATAGCATGCTTAGGATGTTATTAAAGTGAATTTGTGGGGACATCATTCGCCCCAAAGGGGATGATTCATTTCTGGGAATTCAGATTGAGGCCATGTTTTTGGCAACATTCATTTGCCTGAGTGAGACCCTCATGGAGGATGCCCACATCACTACAGGAATTGATGACAGCACCCAGCTTGCAGTCATCTGTAAACTTGGTCAGCCATAGCCCACTGGTTTTGGCCTGCACCTCAGAAAAGTATCCCCCAAATAACAGAGGACCCAAGACCGAACCCTGGGGTACGCAGTTTGTTACGGGTCTACTGCT
Organism: Protopterus annectens; assembly: GCF_019279795.1. Taxonomy (NCBI): domain Eukaryota; kingdom Metazoa; phylum Chordata; order Ceratodontiformes; family Protopteridae; genus Protopterus; species Protopterus annectens. The sequence goes on from NC_056735.1 coordinate 1,046,927,140, forward strand.
TGAGGTGGTTTCCCCTATTTTGACTAGGTGGGTTTTCAGTGAGCCAATTTGCTACCCATCTGGTAACATACGGATTGATGTCAAGTTGAGAGAGTTTATCCATCCATCATGCCCGAGTGGGGAACAGAGTCAAAGGCTATGGCCAGGTCAAGGTAGGTGGTGTAAGTCTCCCCCGCGTCCATAGCTTTGGTGACCGTCTCAAAGAAGTTGACCAAATTTAGCAGACAAGACATCCCCTTGAACCCAAACTGTATGGGCTTGGAGGTTGCCAAAGTACTTTTTAATGGAGGTCCAAAGTAAGATCTGCAAGGCCATGGAACGGATTATTAAAAACATTTAAACCCATCTTTGTGGCTGATATTTGCGAGACATATATAAGCTCTTAGGAGTAACTTGCATAGGTAGTTGGTGACACTGTACAGGCCACTCCTAAATAGCCTTGCAAGTCTTGGTCAATACTACAAATTGCATAACAGTAACATTACACAGTAGGATTGGACACCCTTTGTAAGGGCCTTAGAGTAGCTGATAAGAGTGGTTGGGGGCAGTGATAACTACCTTATCTGGGCAGAAGGGGCATATCTAGTAAACCTGTGCCAGCCTTTCCCAAGTGTGTGTGTCAGCTACTTGGGCAGGGACACGAAGCACTGGCTGGACAGAGGATTTGGCTTGACCACTCAGCTGAGATCTCAACCCTATAGCTGTGCCAGTAAGGAGTCTTATTATGTAACTGGAGAGAGGGGGGAAACCAGCCCCAGAATGACTGTGGTGTGTGTGCTCTTAAGGGAAATTATACTTACTGTGTGTGTACTTGGCATCCTCCCATTGTGCAAGTCCCTCACTGTTGCCAGTGGTGAGGATTGAGGCTCCTTGATTACTGGGCCAGTGCAGGGGCATCACATATTAATTGGTTGGCAGTGGTGGGATATCCACATCACATATTAAATTGGTTGACAGTGGTGAGATAGCCACATCACATATTAATTGGCTTCTAGTTTTGTGGATATTGAATTCCTGTAGCTTGTGTACAGTGGTCACTGAAGATATTTACACCCTCAAATCAGCCATGCAGTGAACAGTCAGAGTTCATATCACAATTACTTTATTTTTTGTTAACTTAGTCAGGGAGAACAAGCAAGCAGGTCAGCAGAGGAGTATGGCAAGTGGACAAAGCCAGTTGCTGACATGTGCTAGGCTAAAGGACTGGTGCATGCCAACCAGATTAAGGCAGACATGATTGCAGCTTTAGTCCCAGCAGCATTACAGCACAGCAACCAGGACGAAAATCAGGCTGGTCTTGGAGATGTACAACTCTCAGAAAATGGACAGTTCAACCTTTCCACAGAGGACTTAATCCGTTTGGAGTTAAAGATACTTGAGCTGGAGTCCAAGTGTTTGGAAACGGAAGCAGCAGACAGACAGATGTCTAGAGACTGAGGAAACTGAGAAACTGCAAAGTCTGAAGGCTGAGGCAAATGAGAAACTGACGCCTGAAAGCCGACAAGAATGAGAGGCAACATTAAAATGAGATGCTGACTTTTCATCAGGGTCATGGAGGTAATGGGGAAGGGAGTAACAGAACATCAAAAGCAACAAAGGTCAGTAAAGGTCTTCCACAATTTACAGAGGAGGATAATTTTCATAGTTCCATCCATATGTTTGAGAGGGTATGTAAACAGTATAGTGTTGACCAAGGGCTCTGGGTACAGTTCCTGACCCCCTTAACTCCATGGTAAAGCTGTAACTGCAATTTCTATACTGTCTGATACAGACTGTTTAAATTAGAATGTTGTAAAGAGCTGTCTTTTAGAATGTTTCAGAACGGTCTTTTAGAATGTTTTAAGTTAACACCTGAAGCTTGCAGAAAAAAGATTGAGAGCATAGATGCAAGGCAGATGAAAACGCGTGTGAATATATTGCTGAACTAAGCACTTATTTTCATAGGTGTGTGAGTGGATATCAGGTCACCACTTTTGAAGGACTGGCAGACGTTTTGGTGAGGGAACAAGCCCTTAGCACTTTGCATGATAACATCAGAATCTGGTTAGCTGATAGACAATACAACACTGCAGAGGAGCTGGGGGAGAAGGGAGACCTATGCCTAGAAAGCAGGGCATCACAGCACTGGGTGTCGCTTTCCTGTGCAGTTCATGGGTCTAAGGGAACCCATGGTAGGCAGCCCAGACTGCCCCAGAGACCACCAGCATCTCCCCCTCCCCCAGCTAGGGCAGTAATCTTAACTGCCCAATAGACAGTATACACTTAATTCAGATATCTGATTAAATTAACCATCAAGCAGCCCTCTTGGTGTTTTCTGCCTTAGTTTGTATCACTTGAGGCCCACCTATTTAGTTGCATCTCTATACATTCCCCTTCATTGCTACTGTACCTCCCTACTCTATACATTCCCCTTCATTGCTACTGTACCTCCCTACTCTAATCTGTGCACAAACTGGCTACTAATAAGCAAGTCAATACGGAGAGACACTCCCAACCTTAAACTTTGCTGTCTCTGCTCTCCTTCACTTTACAGGTAGAGTTTGAATTACTTACCCCTCTGAGGCCTTCACTGATAGATTTCCACTGATTGCTCTGGTTTCGCTGGTTTCTTTGCATTCCACCTGGTTTACACCCCTTGTGCTATCCCCCTCCCCCAATACCAAGTCTATATTAGAATCCTGCTGAGCATGGAGCCATCTTTAAATTACTAGTCTCCCACCAGGACACAAGTGCTCTTCAGCAACTGAATTCAGCTTGCTGGTAAGCCATTAGACCTCAGGAATTTGTTTAAAAAATGTGTTCAGATTTGTAAAGTAACACTTACTTTATGCTTAGTCTTAGTGGGCTCTGCACCCTCCATTCGCCCTCACTAACGCTCTGGCTCTCTCTGCTCCCCTGCCCCCAATTCCCTACCACCCCCACTACCTCTGCATTTATAGTAATCACAACCACAGCTCAACCTCACATCACCTCCACCAATCACAGCTCAAGTCAGATCACATTACACCACATGGAAATGCTCCACCACAAAATACTCCCAATCACGCTCATTCCCGCGACGCATTATTACATCACCCCACACTACTTACCCATCCACATATAGTGCAACCCTATAATTCCTTACCCAGACCTCCACCTAGAACCAACTTAAACTTTATAACCATAACTATCACACAAGTCTAGTCTGTCTTCTCATAATTCTTTTATAAAGTACAGTTTTGTACCTACCATAAATGTAGATCCCAAAGCATGAATGAAAATAACTGCTAGGAGACTGCCTGAACCCTTTAGTCTGCTCAAATAAATATCGCAACTGTCTGTGTATATCGTGTGCAAAATTTTTTTTATTTTGGGGTGGGGTTTTAAAAAAGGCAAATGAATAGTTTGGTTTAAAGCCACACTAGAAACCACTTTACCACTTTAGGAAGGAAGGATTGATTACGATACCTACCCCTTGTGGAAAATTAATTAAAGGCTCAACACCATGCAGGGCCTGTAATTCAAAAAACTCTCTTACAGAGGTAATGGCCAACAAAAAGCAGTCTTCCATGATAAATTTCAACTCGGCAGTAGCTGCAGGCTCAAAAAGACTAGAGAGAGTTTTTTCAACCACAAAAGGATCCCAAGCAGGAGTAGAGGCTCCTACGGGGGGTCTTATATATTTTGCCCTCTAAGACTTTCAACACTGTGTGATAAACTTTTGGCAACTGGTAATTTGGCAACTGGAGATTTAGTGGAGAAGCCAGACAGGAGTTCTCTGGAGTTGTTTGATTTACATTTGGATTACAATCCACTCGTGAGGATCCAATTTTTGATCTGGGATCACATCTGCTCTGGCTCAACATCTGCTAGGTTCTGGCAGAAGCCTGCTGAAGATGTGTGCAAACTGGAGCAGTCTCCCACAAAATCATTGCTTGTCAGGCTTGTTGTACCCATCCATTTAGATGATGAGCTCCCCTGGCTTTGTCTGAGGCATCTGTCGTTAGAATCTGACTGCTTCTGGTCGGGTCACAGAGGCAGTCAGCCTGACTGACTAGACAAATGATGGAAATAAAGAAAGAATTTTTGTTTGTCGGGGTCAAAAAGGCCATCTGGGATGCTGTAGAAAGCAGAGGAGGAGAGGGTACTAGACTTTTATTATTTCGTTCAGAATACCCTAGGCATCTTAACTGAGATCCAGTCCATCCCCAGCACCATTTGCCCAGAGAAAAGCAAGCTGTTATAGCGTCATTAGAAACTGGGAATGTCCAGATATGTGTAGGGGATAAGTGTTTCCAGGTGGTCTCCTCCGATCTTGGTCTTCTTGGTAAACGAAACAGGCGAGAATAAAATCCCCCACTTCTGGCAGAGGACTGGGTTGTATATATAGCTTAGAAGAAAAGATAGAGAAATCTGTTTGTGAGCCTTTAGTCTGCTGAGGGGAGGAACGCCTGGCATTCTTTGAAAGGAGGCAAGGTATGGAAATAAAACTTGTAACCTTGGTGTATGATATCTGATATTTCAACAAAGCCCTCATTGCTAAGAGAAGATGTATAGACCTTCCCATCTATCTATCCAAAGCTCCTGCCCTCTCTCTCTGGAGACAGTTCTTACAACAGAGGCCCCTGACACCCTTGGGTCCCTGGCTAATGGTTTCTGGGTCCAGCCCTAGGACTCTTTATAGAGATATTTGAGCCTCAGGCACCCTGTAATACCTATCCAGTTTAACAGGAGAATCAGGACAGAAGCCTCTGAAAATGAATCTTGCACAACATCAGGGCACCAGAGTATAGCAAGGCCCTATGTGAGGGTAAGAAACAAAAATTCCCTAAGCCTTTTCCGTGAATCAGAGAGTCCTGACCTTTCCACTTAAAATAAATCCCTCACAGAATGAAGTGTCTCTGAAAAGAAAAAAAAAAAAAAGGAAAAAGCAGGCAGGAGGAATCTCAGCTCAGTGGAATCTTCAGCATCAGAATCAGAATGAGAGTCTTCAACCGAAAGTGTACAGAATCATCCGGCCGAATTCCAAACTTTTTCCAACTCTGGCTCCACCACCTCCCTCTAGGAGGGAGGGGCATAGAACCTCAGAATAAAGTAATCAAATCTTCTGCCATTTTATTTTGTTAGCTGCTTAGGCATAGACCCTGCTGAACTAGAGTGTCACCAACAGAACTCCACAAGTTATCACTCTAGCAATATCCCTAAACTTAGTAACACAGCATATTATGCACACTCCTACACAGACACTGCACAAATCTGCCCACAATTGTTCAAGAACTACATAACAGACCAATTCAGAACTAAAACACATATGCTCTCATTCCTACTCCAAAAAAAAAAAAAAAAAAAAAAACTTTTTCACACTACCACCACACTCCAACATCTATATCACCATTTTAACAACAGGCTCAACATAAGTGGGGATATCCACCCCAACCTAGGCCCAAATCCATACTGTCCAACACAACTGCTACAACACAAAATGTCAGAACATAACACCCACACTATCTTCATCCCTGGGCAAAACAGCAGCAGCAAAACCAACCATCTTTTAATGCTAAATATTAATATTAGAAGTATCAAAAATAAAATACCTGAACACCAGACCACAATAGCACACTACTCCCCAGACATAGTTGCTTTAACAGAAACCTGGCAAAATAAAAATATAGCTAAAGTACAGTTTTGTACCTACCATAAATGTAGATGTCCGATAGGTATGCATCTGCAGTCCTTACATATGGGTTGTCCTGCCTCAGGCAGCCCTTCGGTCGGCCGGATTCCAAAGTCTGGGTCCGGCGTCGGCTGATGTCGCCCTTTTCCCTGACGTCAGAGCACCTGGGGTACAAAAGCGTCAGCCAACGCCATCTTCCTCAGTTTTTCTTGCCCCAGATGCCAGGTGCCCTCTAAAGAAGGCTAAATTTTGGAGAAATGAATAAATTCCAATCATGCACAGCAATAAAAAACAAATACACCATAAAAGATAACCCCAGCTAGCTAAAATGAGGGATAGGTACCCAAAGAATACCACAGAGGGGTAGGAGGGAGGGAAAACCTGACTGCAGATGCATACCTATCGGACATCTACATTTATGGTAGGTACAAAACTGTACTATGTCCTTCAAGGATGCATCTGCAGTCCTTGCATATGGGTAGAATACCATAGCCAAGTTGGGGGTGGTAGGACCTAAGAAAAGAATGGTGTAGCTAACATGCCCTGCAGGACTGCAGTAAAGCCTGCTCTGGAATATAAAGGCACGTTGTAATGCTTGGAAAATGTATGCACAGAGCTCCATGTAGCAGCTTCTAAAATGTCCTTTGTAGCCACCCCTCTTAAGAAGGCTGTGGAGGTGGCTGTTGCTCTGGTGGAATGAGGTCTAATGTTAGCTGGCACAGCTTTTCCATGAAAAGAGTAACAGAATTGAATGCAATTTCCTATCCATTTTGAAATTGTTTGTTTGGAAATTGCTTTTCCTTGTACACCAGCAGCATATGCTACAAACAGTTGGTCAGTTTTTCTGCAAGTCTTAGTTCTGTCCAAGTAGTAGCGCAACTGTCTGTGAATGTCCAGGGTATGCAGAAGTTTCTCTCCTTTATTTTGTGGATTTGTGGATTTGGAAAGAAAAAAGAAAGTAGGCAGGTGGATAGCTTGGTTCAGTGAGACCCTGGATACCACCTTTGGCATGAATGAAGGATTGGTTCTCAAAGAGACTCTGTCCTGATGGAAAATGAGAAATGGTTGTACTGCCATGAGGGTCTGTAACTCAGATACTCTTCTTGCTGAGGTTATGGCCAGAAGGAAGGCAGTCTTCCAAGACAGGAATTGTAGTTCTGAAGATGCTGCTGGTTCAAAGGGAGGTAGAGTTAATTTTTCCAACATCAAGTTAAGGTCCCATGTAGGCACTGGTGGTTTCCTTGGAGGGTTGATGTTTTTTATCCCTCTTAGAAACTGCCTTAGCAGAGGATGAGAAAATACAGGTGGATCAGTGTTGTACTCTGCTGAAATAGCTGAAGCATGATTTTTTATGGATGAATAAGAAAGGCCATTATGGAGCATTTCAGCCAAGTATTCAAGGATATATGGAATGCTCATCACTGTCGGATCCTGACCCTTTGCGGTGCTCCAGGTTCAAAATCTTTTCCATTTTGCTGAATATGCCTTTCTTGTGGAAGGCCGCCGAGCTTCCATGATGATGTTCTTTACCCTCTTGGATAGTTTATCCTGGCGAGGAGTCAAGGTATTTTCCAGGCTGTCAGGTGCAAGGTTGTTAGGCTGGAGTGCAGAGTTTTGCAATTGTGCTGTGTCAGAAGTGGCCATTGTAGTAGAGGCCATGGTTTCGTGTGTGGCATGCTCTTTAAACAGTGGGTACCAGTGTTGTCTTGGCCAGTCCGGAGAGCTATCAATCACTTTTGGTTGCTCTGTCCTGATCTTCAGTAAGACCTTGGTCATTAACGGAAGAGGTGGGAATGCATATACTGTTAGAGCATTCCAGCTGAAGGATAGGGCACCCACTTTCCATGCTTGAGGATGGTATGTCCTTGTGCAGAATTTCTTCAGTTGATGGTTGTGGGGGGAGGCAAAAAGATCTATGTCCGGCCTTCCCCATGATTGTGCTATCTGAAGAAAAATATCTGGATGCAACATCCATTCGTGTGGATCCATGGTGTTTCTGCTTAGGCTGTCCGCCAGTACATTGTCCTTTCCTGGTACGAACTGGGAATGCAGCTCTAGATTGAGTTTTAGGGAAAGTTCCCAAAGATTCATTGCCAGCCTGCAAAGAGGGTATGAATGGGTACCTCCTTGCTTGTTTATGTACCACATAACTGTGGTATTGTCTGTCTTTATTAGCAGGTGACCTTGATGCAGGAAATGTTCGATGGCCTGGATTGAATGTATCACTGCCAGCATTTCCTTTTGGTTGATGTGCAGGCGCAATTCCTTTTGTGTCCATTGCCCTTGAATACATCTGCCCTTCATGTGCACTCCCCATCCATGGTCTGAGGCGTACGTTGTAATGGTTTGGCTGATATGTGGCTTGCTGAAAGGCAGACCCATGTTTGACTGGCTTGCTTGTGCCCACCACAGAAATTCCTTTTGAAGGCATGGAATGAGGGGGATCAAAGCTTCTAGGCTGTGACTGTGTTGAGACCATAGACTCCTTAGGTACCATTGTAGTTTCCTCATATGCAGCCTTGCTTGTGGAATCAGAAGAATGCAAGATGCCATGAAACCCAGGGCCTGCAGGATTTTCCTTGCAGTCAGCTGGGTTTGTGTTGTCAGATTTCTGAAATAATCCGGTAATTGTTCTTGTTTTTCTTCTGTGAGAAAAGCCATTTGGGTGTTTGTATCCAGCTTTGCACCCAGAAAAATTATTTGTTGGGATGGAACAAGTCTTGATTTCTGAATGTTGACTGTGTATCCCAAGGCCTGTAGTAGGCGGATGGCATAGTTCAAGTGTTTTACCAATGTTTGTTGGCTATCCACTTGTATAAGGCAGTCGTCCAGGTATGGGTATATTTGAATTCCCTGAAGTCTGCAATGTGCAATTACTGATACCAGACATTTCGTGAATACTCTGGGCGCAGTAGATAAGCCAAAGGGCAATGCTGAGAATTGATAATGCTCTGAACCTGCAAGAAATCTGAGGTGTCTTCTGCAACTTTGTCTGATATGGACATGCAGGTATGCCTCCTTCAGGTCTAGAGTTACCAGCCAGGACACCTTGCCCAGCATGGGAAGGAGTTGCTGTAAGGTCAGCATTTTGAATTTTGGCACGATGAGATACGTATTCAGTGCGGACAAGTCCAGAATAGGCCTCCATTGCTTTTCTTTTCTTGGAACAAGGAATAGTCTGGAATAAAATCCTTGGCCTTGTTCTGTGTAAGGAACCTTTTCTATTGCCTTCATTTGTAGTAGTTTGGAAAGTTGCTTGAAAGCCTCTGCCCTTTGATTTGGTGGCAGGTTTGGCATGCCTTGTCTTTTTGGTAATGTATGAAAATGGAATCTGTATCCTTTGTCTATTATTTGCAGTATCCATTTGTCCTTTGTAATACTGTGCCAATTTTCTGAGAATAAAGATAGCTTTCCGCCCAAAGGTGCTTCCAATTGAGCCCTGGTTGGCGGAGTCAAAGTCAAGTCAGAGTTTGTCCTTGCGCAGTAGTTGTAGGTCCTGCACTACCTCTCTGGTTAGGGGGCTGCCATTGACGTCCTCTGTAGGAGCCTTGAGCTTGCCCTCTACCTCTGGCACGCCTGTTTTTGCCTCTTTGAAATCTGTCTGTCTGGAAAGGACCAATTCTTAGAAGGCCAATTTCTGCTGAATCTTGGTGGTTGGACCTGGAGAAAATCTTTGACTGTTTGTACTGATTTAGCCTTTTCCTCAAATTTCTTTAAGACCTCTTGAGCCGTGGAACCAAATAACTTTTGTTTTTCCAGTGGTGCATCCAAAAGCTTTGCTTTAACATGATCTGGCAGTGTTTGTTCCTTCAGCCAAGCATGTCTACGTATGACTGCCCCTGTCATTGCTGACCTACATGAAGCTTCCAATGCATCATAACCACACTGTAAGAAATGGTTGCTAACCTGCTGAGAGTTATGCACCAGATCCTGAAGCGCCTTACGGTCTAGAGGTTCAGGAGGATAGTTTTTATGCAATTCATCTAACAGATACTCTTGATACTGTATCATATGGAATTGACAATTTAATGCTCTCATAGAAAGAGTGGAAGAAGTATACACTTTTTTACCCCATCTCTCTAAAGCCCTGGATTCCCTTTCAGAAGGAAGTGGATTCTTGGCAGTGGTGGTTGTAACCCCTTTAGGGCCCTGGGAAATAGTTTCTGGGTCAGCAGAGTGGCCCTTGTAAAGGTATAGATGAGTCCGGGACCCTGTAGTACCTGTCAGGTTTGACAGGAGCCGGAGGAAGGAGTCAGGGAAATACTAGACTCAGAGTACACATCTTCTATAACATTTAAAACAGGAGGAATAGCCAAAGGTCTATGCTGAGGTAAATGTAAAAAAGTCCTTAACCTCTTCCTGGAATCAGAGAATTCCTGGCCTTGCCATTTGAAATGCTCTCTCATGGAGTGAAGGGTCTCCCCAAAGGAAAACTCTTCAGGGGGGGAGGCCGAGGGAATAGATTCCTCTGCATCAGAATCCTCGTAGGCCGGAAGGGCCTCCTCCTGGTAGTCTGAAAGGGCAGAGTCATCTGAGGCCTCATCAGAAGACTGGGGATCTGTCTGCTCAACCCTGGGCCTTTTGCCTGGAGGTGGTTGAGAGTCTGCTCAACCCTGGGCCTTTTGCCTGGAGGTGGTTGAGAGTCCCTCTCTGGATGTGGCTGAGAGCCCCTGATTAAGGAAATAAGGTCTTCAGCCAAACTTAAAATTTGTGAACCGGTAGTGGATCCCTGAGGAATAGCCTTGGGAGGGAGAGATTTTGGCTGTTCAGCAGCTTTAGCCCGTGTAAAGGCCTTAATGGACATGGATACAGGAGGCCTGGCTGCCCCACATGCTGGAGTAGTTTTATCAACAGAAATGGTGTCGGATATTTCCTGAGCACTGGTTTCAGATGGAAATTCCATGACCGACCCAGTGATGGCCTCCGGTACCGAAGTTACCAGCTGTGCGGTGTCGTCGGTCGGAAGCGGTAGAGATTCAGCTTCAGTAGAGACAGAGACACTCGCGGTAGGCCTAGGCGTGGAGTCGGCCGAAACCACGGACCCTGTGTCGGTCCTTATCCTTTCGTTTTTTGGGTAAATGAGCTGTTGGAAGCTCCGACGGCATGATATAACAGAAATTTTCCCAAAAAAATTCCTCTGCAAACTCTGCCCGACGCCTAAGAGTGCGTTTATTGAAGGAAGCACAGGCTGAACAGGCTGAGACGTCGTGGTCTGGGCCTAGGCAGGGTAAGCAGTAAGAGTGGAAATCCTTAGGAGGTATTTGTTTCCCACAAGATAAACAATTATTAACTTTAACCGTTTGATCTGACATCGGCTGAGGCAAGAAAGAGTCCCCAACGGGGCACTTAGCTTTTTTGAAGACTTCGGTAGCTGAAATCACAGGAGCTGGCAGACCGGCACTTGCGAACTGCTTCGGGCACCTCGCGGCAAGAAAGACTGAGGAAGATGGCGTCGGCTGACGCTTTTGTACCCCAGGCGCTTTTGTACCCCAGGCGCTCTGACGTCAGGGAAAAGCGCGACATCAGCCAACGCCGGACCCAGACTTTGGAATCCGGCCGACCAAAGGGCTGCCTGAGGCAGGACAACCCATATGTAAGGACTGCAGATGCATCCTTGAAGGACATCTCAGACATGCTCCCTACCGGCTACAATATCATTAGACAAGACAGACCACTTCGTAAAGGGGGTGGAACTGACTTACTGTACAAGTCCAACTTAACTGTACATCAATTACCAAACTCCTCCCCTCCCCCAATAATTGGGACATACTTATCTCACAACTTCAACTTGAAAAGGTAATCACCAAAATTGTGATCTATATTCCACCTGGTAATACACCTTCTAGCCTTGAAGACTTCTTATCCTGGTGTTCTTCCACATACTCTCAAGAAACCCTTATTCTGGGGGATTTCAACCTAGATTGGTTCACCTGTATATCAGAACCACCAATTAATCTAATACATCTCCATGGCTACCAGCAGCTAGTCCAAATTCCAACTAGATGTGATAAAAAATCCAAAAGGGAATCCATCCTTGACTGGGTCCTAACAATCCCACATTGGACCCCCACACAGGCAGTCTCCCAGACACCTTAAGTGACCACAACATAATATACCTTATACGTAGTACAAGCAGCATATGCAAAATCACTAACTATAAATCCACTAGAAACGCAAAATATTTCTCTCCTGAGGTACTCAATACTTTACTCTAAGTGTGACTGGACCCCACTAAAAACCCTCCCACTTGACCAGGCTGCAGCATACTTCAACAAAAGAATTCTACAACACCTAGACACCGGTTCTCCATCGCCCAAAATCAAGGTTGGAACCTCTACAAACACCTGGCTCAGTACAGAAACCAAACAACTCCTCAATTCCAGAGACACTGCCTGGGCTTTACTATCAAAAAAACAAAGAAACACAAAGCCTAAGTACCAAGAACTGCGCAACCATGCAAAGAATGCATTAGGTTGAACAAAAAATCCTACTACACGACATTACAAACTAAATACCAATACAACCCCCAAAAATTTTGGAAAAAAGTAAACCTGCTACTAAAATCCACCCAAAAGGCAACCCCCCCAAACCAACCACCCCTGACACTAAAGTTCACATCGAAACTCAACTCTCACTTTGTGAACTCAAATCTATACTTAGTATCACAGGGCAGTTCCTACCTCACTACCCTCCCCCCAACACAAACACTAATACAAGCTTTACCCTCAAAACAGTTTCCACCCCTTCAATCAAAAGCATGTTCTCCAAACTAAAACCCTCATCAACAGCAGCCGACCTACTCCCCAGCTATTTCTTGAAACTCACAGCAAATACGATTGCTATCCCAATCTCCACTCTCATAAACACATCAATTGTTGAAAACTATGTGCCCAAACTCTGATATCCTATGTTACACCCATGCACAAAGGCGGGACCTCCACTGAACTCAACTAAAGACCCATTATTTTACTCTTCCCCCCCTGGCCAAAATCGTAGAAAAATGCATCTATACCCAGGTGCTAAAATATCTCCTAGACAACAACTTACCATCACCTACTCAGCATGGTTTCAGACCTGCCCATAGTACCACTACAGCCCTCCTCTGCTTCACAGACACAGCAAACTGTCTCAAAAATGAAGGCCTGCAGGTGTCAACTCTTTTTTTGGATATGTCAAAAGCATTTGACAGTCTTGCATCAAATCCTGCTAAACAAACTAAACCAATATCGCCTATCAAATTCCACTCTCACCTGGTTCCAAAGCTACTTAACTGACAGGTACCAAGCTGTGAAATGGGAACATTCCCTCTCTCCTAAGCTGCCCATAACTATAGGAGTCCCACAGGGTTCACAAATGACCTCCACACCTCCCACACAGCATGCATCTATCATTCAGTATGCAGATACTACCTTAATCTGTGCTGCACAAAACATTCCGACCCTCCTGCAAACAACTCAACTAGCATTCTTGGACGTTGAAAACTACCTTACCAAAGCCCAACTTATCCTCAATCCAAAGAAAACTCCGCTTATGATTATAACCAGTTCTAACAAAAACACTGATAAGTCAATTCACTATCTACTCCACAAATGCTACTCTAATTGCTCCAGTGGCACAGGCTAAGCTATTGGGAATAACCAGACTCCCACCTAAAATTTGATAGTCATCTCAACTTAACTATTAAAAAAGTACATGCCAAACTAGGATCACTACCGTATCAAACCATTTCTTACCAACAACACAAGATCAGCCATTGTTCGCTCCCAACTTCTATCCACCCTACTCTATACATCTTCCATTCTGACTAATCTCAACAAAACTGAACAAAGCAAAATGGAAGCCTGCTACAACAGAATTGCCCGCTTTGCTGCAAATTGCTCATATAGAACTCACTGTACTGCTTTGAAACAGCTCCACTGGCTTGAACTGCTCAACCTCCTAACCTACAATCGAGCTCTGCCTCTGTCATTCTATCTACTACCTCCCCAATAAGTGTCCTGCCCTCAAAAACCTAGTACATCATCACTCAGCCAAAAGGCCTCTCAGATCATCAAGCAAACTACTACTAGAAGTCACCAGCAGCTACAATAGCTTTGGAGATGCACTATATAGTAGTTCAGTGGATAAAATGGAACCCTCTCCCAATCAGCATACAAAACACATCGTCCAAAGCCTCCTTTAAAACCTCATTAGGCAATATCTCAAGCAAAGTTGGCAGTGCCATGATTGCTCCCCAGGCTAGTGAAAGTAGATAAGGTACACATACTAAACCTAGAGTACTTGATAATAGTTTTCACTCTTGCCCACAAACACTGGCTAATGTACAATGCATGTATTGTACAGTACAGTTGTGTACACTTACCATAAATGTAGATGTTAGAGTGTATTCACTGTTGCAGTCATTACATTTGGGTAATCTACTGGCAGGTTACCCTCAGTCAGCCTGAATTCCAAAGTCTTGGGTCCTACGTCAGTTGCAGTCTTCTCTTCCATGACGTCAGGTCATCAGGGGTATAAAACATGCAGCAACCACCATTTTCTTTAGTTTTTCTTGCCCCCTCGATGTCAGGTGCCCCCAAAAAGGTAGAAATATTATATATATTTATATATCTACATGCATCAATATAAACTTTACCTTCATCTACAAGCAAATACACCACATAGGTTGCAGAAGATGGAGAAGGAAAGGTAAACTGTAGAATGACAGGGGGATAGTGGGAGGGTAACCTTGACTGCAACAGTGAATACACTCTAACATCAACATTTATGGTAAGTGTACACAACTGTACTATGTTCTTAGTGTTTCACTGTTGCAGTCATTACATTTGGGTACAATCCCAAAGCTATGGTTAGGAGGCTGGAGCCAAACAGCATTAGGTGAGGCTATAAGGCCCTGCAGCACTGCAGTGGCAAAGCCTGCCCTGGACTTAGTGTAGAGAGGCAAATGGTAATGCTTTGTAAAGGCGTGAACAGAACTCCAAGTAGCAGCCTCTAGAATGTCCTTGGTTGGTACTCCTCTGAGAAAGGCTGCTGAAGTAGCTGCAGCTCTGGTGGAGTAAGACCTAATGCCCTTGAGCACAGGTTTGCCATGGTGTAAGTAGCAGAAACGGACACAATGGCTTATCCACTTTGAAACTGTCTGCTTTGAAATAGCCTTTCCTTCTGATCCTGCAGCATATGACACTAGTAATTGCTCAGTTTTTCTTAGAGCTTTAGTCCTGCTCAAGTAGAATCTTAGCTGTCTGTGTACGTCCAAAAATACAGAATTCTCTCTCCTTTGTTCTGCGGATTTGGATAAAAAGTTGATAGATGAATTGTTTGGTTAAGAGCCCCACTGGAAACGACTAAGCATAAAAGTAGGATTTGTTTTGAGAGATACCCTGTCTGGGTAAAATATGAAAAAAGGCTCTACAGCCATGAGGGCCTGTAGCTCTGAAACTCTTCTGGCTGAAGTAATTGCTAGTAGCAGAGCCGTCTTCCATGATAAGAACTTTATATCGGCAGTAGCAGCTGGTTCAAATGGAGGCAGGGTAAGCTTTTCTAACAAATAATTGAGGTCCCATGCAGGTAATAGTGATCTTCTAGGAGGCCTTAATTTTTTGGCTCCTCTAAGATACTGCATTATTAAAGGATGAAAAAAGATTGGTGGCTCTGTATTGTAATGAGCCGAAATGGCAGAGGCATGGATTTTGATTGATGTGAAAGATAAAGGCCTAAATATTGTAATATCGGAGGAATATGTGGCTCTGCTCTATCATTTCCTTGTGCTCGATTCCAAGCACAAAATCTCTTCCATTTGTCAGCATAAGATTTTCTAGTCCTAGGCCTTCTGGCTTCCAAAACGACATCCATCACAGCTTTACAGAGGTGTCGTTTGTAAGATTACAGGATTAGCCATGCTGCTAGGTTCAGAGTCTGTAGTTGATTGTGCAGGATCTGATGGTTTGTTGGGACAGTAGTTGTGGTTTTTGAGGCAAGATCCAAGCTGGGTATTGAGACAAATTCCTTAGGATTGGGTACATGTGGAGGGGGCCAGCCAGGGGGCAATTAATATCTTTGGCTTCTCGTCCTGACTTTAGGAGGACCTTGGGTAGAGGAGGAACGTTCACTTTCCAAGCTTGTCTGTGACAAGTCCTTGTGCAGAATCTTTATAGTTGATAATTTTGAGGAGAGGCAAATAGATCTATGTCTGGGCTCCCACATTTCTCTGTTATGCTGAAAACTTGTGGATTTAGTTTCCACTCATGAGGATCCATAAGGTTTCTGCTTAAATCGTCTGCCAGAGTGTTTTGCTTTCCTGGCAGGAATTGAGCTTGAAGATGTATTTGGCCGGTCAAAGCTGTGTCCCACAGTGCCATGGCTAATCTGCAAATGGGGTATGAGTGTGTGCCCCCCCTTGCTTGTTTATATACCACATGACTGTGGTATTGTCCGCCTATCAGTAGTGGTCTTGGATGAAGTAAGTCCTTGAAGGCTGTTAGGGCATTTTGAACAGCTAGCATCTCTCTCTGGTTGATATGTAGATGCATTTGATTTGGTGCCCATAAGCCCTGAATGCATCTTCCTGCCATGTGGGCCCCACAGGCATAATCTGATGCGTCTGTTAAGGTTTGGCTGGCAGGGAGTAGAGTGAAGGGCCGTCCCATGTTTTGGTGACAGGCCTTTGCCCACAATAGAAACTCCTGTTGCAGGCAGGGAATGAGAGGAATCCTTGTTTCCAGACTGTGTGAATGTTGACTCCATAAATGTATGTACCATTGAAGTTTCCTCATATGCAGTCTTGCATATGGAATTAGTAGGATGCAGTATGCCATGAAGCCCAGAGCCTGCAGAATTTGTCTTGCAGAAGACTGGGTTTTTGTTGCCAGTTTGAAGTAAGGAGTCAGTTGCCTTTGTTTGTCTGGCGTGAGGTAAGCCCATCTGGGCAGTTGTATTCAAGCTTGCTCCCAGGAATGTTATCTTTTGAGAGGGTACCAGTTGTGATTTCTTTTCGTTTGTGTACCCTAGGCATGTTAGAAGCCTTTTCACAAACACCGGGTGTCGTAGAAGAGTGTCTTTGTTCTCTGCTTGAATGAGACAATCCTCCAAGTAAGGATATATTTGAATACTTTGTCTGCAAAATGCAATTACTGGTGCCAGGCACTTTGTGAAGACCCTGGGCGCAATAGATAAGCCAAAGGGCAGTGCAGAGAATTGGTAATGCGTTAAGCCAGCCTTGAATCTGAGGTATCTTCTGCACGACTGTCTTATTGGGACATGCAGGTATGCCTCTTTTAGGTCTAAAGTCACCAGCCAAGCATTCTTGCCCGGCATGGGCAGAAGCTGCTGCAAAGTGAGCATTTTGAATTTTGGAATGTCCAGGTGCATGTTCAAAATCGCTAAATCCAGTATTGGCTGCCAGGCCTTGTCCTTTCTGGGTACCAAGAACAGCCCAGAGTAAAAACCTTGTCCTTTTTCCTGTTCTGGTACTGTCTGAATGGCCCCCATATCCATTAGGGACGTAACTTGTTTCTGTGCCTCGGCCCATTGATTTTTTTGGCAGATCTGGCCAACCATTTGTCATTGCTGCAGAGTCAAAGGTACAAAGCACAACGAAAAAGTTGAGGTAAAAAACACACACCTTTATCAAACACAAAGCTTTCAGGTACAAGGCCCTTTCTCAATGATAGACATTTGTCATTAGCAGAGTGTGGAAATGGAATCTGTTTCCCTGTGATACGATGTTTAGTACCCACTTCTCCTGGGTTATTAACTGCCAATTCTGAGCAAAAAGTGCTAAATTTCCCCCTATGGGTGCTGCCAAAAGACAAGTGCTTGGTGTAGGCAGAGGGAAGTCATTGGGATTGCTTTCTGTAGGTTTGCACTTTATCTCCTAAAGATTTGGAGGTGGATGTGCCCCATTGCTTTGACATGTATGAGTCTTGAACCCAACACCTGCAACCCTTAGGGTGTCTGGATTTTCCCCTTTGAGCTCTGACACAGGAAAGGACCAATTTTTTGTAGGCCAGTGTCTACTGAATCTTGGTGGCTGCACTTGTAAGAAACCTAACAGTTTGCATAGACTTGGCTTTGTCTTCCATTTTCTTTAAAACCTCTTCTGCCTCAATACCAAACAGAGAATCATGCTGTAAAGGTGCATCTAGCAATTTAGCTTTAACATGATCAGGCAAATTTTGTTCCTTTAACCAGGCATGCCTCCTAATCTCAGATCTAGTAACTGCGGCCCTGCAGGAGGTCTCTAAAGAATCAAAATCACATTGCAAATTATGCTTTCCAACTTGTTCAGCTGCATGCAATAATTCCTGCAAGTCTTTATTTTCTGCAAATTCTGAAATCAACATAATTTTCTGTTTCAGCAATCCCATAACATGCTGTTGGTACTTAAGCATATGAAATTGACAATTTAAGGCCCTGATCGCCAAGGCTGCAGATGTATAAATCTTTTTTCCCCATCTGTCCAGTGCCCTAGAATCTCTGTCAGAGGAGTAGGGTTTTTTGCTGTGAAGGCCTTAACTCCCTTTGGACCCTGTGAAATAGTTTCAGGATCAGCAGCAGGGTTTCTAAATAAAAATGTATGGGAGTCGGGGACTCTGTAATATCTGTCAGGCTTACTGGGAGCTGGAGGTAAGGAGTCAAGTGTCAAGCTTGACTCCAAAAACACATCTACAATGTCTAAAACAGGGGGAAATGGCTAAAGGCTTGTGCTGAGGGAGAAGGAAATCCCTGAGCCTCTTTTTTGGTTCTGAGAAGTCTTGACTCTCCCAGTGAAAATGCTCCTTCAAAGTACGCAAGGTTTCTCCAAATTAATAATCCTGAGGAGGAGATGCAGATGGAATAGACTCCTCAGCATCAGAATCCTCATAGGGAGGTATAGATAATTCCTGATCAGAAGAAATAGAAACCTGATCTGATCTGAAGATTCATAATCAGTGTCTTGCCTAGGCCTCTTATCTGGAGGGGGATGGGTACCCCTGATCAAGGTAATAAGGTCTTCAGCCATTTTGATCATCTGTCTTTTAGTAATAGAGGCCTGCGCATGTGGCTCATGCGTCAGTTTTTTAGGTTTAGAAGTTGCTTTTGGTTTTGCAGCGGTCGATTTGATGTACAAATGTTGAGGTCTGAATACACCCTCAGAAGCCGGTGCCTGCTCAGCGGCTCCGGACCCATCCAAGGGAGATACATCCGTCGGTCCAATACCTTGAGTATCTTGTGGCATGCCAAACTCCGCATGGGGGTCGGTAGAGGCCTGCGACTTGAAGGTAGCGGGCATCAGGGGCTGCAAAGGCGCAGGGGTACGGGTGAACCAGTGACTGGCTTAGGAGAAGCGTCATTGTTGGTTTTGGATCTTGACTGCCTTTTTCTGTCCTTTTCTTTGCATTTATGTACTCCAGTAGTGTGATTGCTATCCGATGACATTTCTTGGTAGTTAAATCTGTTTCCAAAATACTTTGATGCAAAAATATACCGATGCTTAATAGTGCATTGGTTAAATCTGGCATAAAACTGACAGCCAGGCACGTTATGATCAGGGCCTACGCAAGGAAAACAGTATAAATGGAAATCCTTATGAGGTATTTGTTTCCCACAAATAATACAATTATTAACTGATATCGGTAAAAAGCAAGGAAAAAAAGTTTCCTCAACGGGGAACTTAGCTTTAGTGAATACTTCGGTTCTGAAACTCAAACTTGAATATTTCAGTAGTCGGCCGACCAGCACTTGCAAAATGCTTCTGCTTCGGGCACCGCGTGGCAAGACAGACAAAAGAAAATGGTGTCTGCTGCATGTTTTATACCCCTGATGACCTGACATCATGGAAAAGAAGATAGCAACAGACACAGGACCCAAGACTTTAGAATTCAGGCCAACTGAAGGCAACCTGCCAGCAGATTACCCAAATGTAATGACTGCAACAGTGAAACACAAAGAACATCTGTGTACTATATGTATTCTACCCATGTTCCAAATTTCAGCTGTACACCACAAATCTATTTATTACCTTGATTTTTAAATTAATATTTTCTTGTTTGTTCTCTCCACTGTAACTGTTGATGTGCTGCATACCACTGTAAAAACATGTCTATTGTAATTTGTGTGTATACTTGTGTCTAAATATCTAAATATATCTGTAATGTTTCTATCTGGAGCTTTTCTCCCCGGGCCTCTGCTGAAAAAGGGCCTTTTTCGACTCAGACACCCCCAGTTAACAAATGTAAAATAAATAAAAATAAATAACAGGGGAAGCCACTAGTCCAGGTACATGTCCAGGACCAAAGATTAAATGTTTTAAATGCAACCAGTGGGGCAGTGCAGCATAGAGATGTCCATGGAGGCAAGGTGGACAAAAAAAGGTGGGACAGCCAGTAAGTGGGAATGACAAAATGCCAACAGTAGGTTGTCTCAAGGCAACAAGGGTACCAAACTACCACAACAGATTATAGCCTATTGTAGTGAATGGGAAAAGTACAGTTTTGTACCTACCATAAATGTAGATGTCCGATAGATATGCAACTGCAGTCATAACATATGGGTTTGTCCTGCCTCAGGCAGCCCTCGGTCGGCCGGATTCCAAAGTCTGGGTCCGACGTCGGCTGATGTCGCATTTCTCTCCGACGTCAGAGCGGCTGGAGTACATAAGCATCAGCCAACGCCATTTTCTTCAGTGTTTCTTGCCCCAGATGCCAGTTGCCCTCCAAGGAAGGCTGTAATCAAATTGGAAGACAAAAACAGGATTCCAGACAAATAAGTAAGCAATAAACAGATACACCATAACAGATATCCCCAGCTAAGAGAAACAAGGATAGGAGTGGACCCTAGGCATAGAGGGGTATGGAGGGAGGAAATCACTGCAGTTGCATATCTATCGGACATCTACATTTATGGTAGGTACAAAACTGTACTATGTCCTTCAAGAATGCAACTGCAGTCATAACATATGGGTAGAATACCATAGCTTAGCTGGGGGAGGAGGAATGCTCTAGGAAAAGATGGTGTGGCAATCAAACCCTGCAGGACTGCCAAGCAAAGCCTGCTCTGGATCTGGAGTATAGAGGGAGATTGTAGTGTTTGGAGAATGTATGCATGGAGCTCCATGTAGCAGCTTCTAGAATGTCCTTTGTAGGCACCCCTCTTAAAAATGCTGTAGAGGTGGCTGTAGCACTGGTGGAATGTGGTCTGACATTGGCAGGAACAGTCTTCCCATGAAAGGAATAACAGAATCTGATGCAATGTCCAATCCATTTTGAAATAGTCTGTTTTGAAATTGCTTTTCCTTGGACTGCAGGGGCGTAAGCTACAAAAAGTTGTTCAGACTTCCTACTGGTCTTGGTTCTGTCCAGGTAGTATCGAAGTTGTCTGTGAATGTCCAAGGTATGTAACAGTCTTTCCCCTTTGTTCTCAGGATTGGGGAAGAAAGCAGGCAGATGAATAGCTTGATTTAAAGAAACCCTAGATACCACCTTTGGCATAAAGGTAGGGTTGGTCCTTAATGAGACCCTGTCCCTGTGAAAGATTATGAACGGTGGTATTGTCATTAGGGCCTGTAGTTCCAAAACCCTTCTTGCTGAGGTAATTGCCAACAGGAAAGCTGTCTTCCATGAGAGAAATTGTAAGTTGACTGAAGCTGCTGGCTCAAATGGAGGGAGAGTCAGTTTTTCTAGGACAAAGTTGAGGTCCCAGGCTGGCACTGGAGCCTTTCTTGGTGGCTTAATGTTCTTGATTCCCCTGAGGAATTGCCTTAAGCAAAGGATGTGAAAAGACAGGCGGATCAGTGTTATATCTAGCTGAAATAGCTGAAGCATGTATCTTTATGGAAGAATATGAGAGTCCATTCTGTAGCATATCTGCCAAATATTCCAGGATGAGTGGGATGTTCAATAATGATGCATCATGTCCCTTGCTGGTATTCCAAATGCTGAATCTCTTCCATTTTGCTAAGTAAACCTTTCTGGTGGATGGTCTTCGAGCCTCTGTTAATATCCGCTGAACTTCCTTGGAGAGAGATAGATTGAGGTAATTCATGGGATCTCCCAGGCTGTTAGCTGCAGTGTCTGAAGGTTTGGATGCACTGTTTTGAAGTTGTGTTGAGTCAAAAGTAGGGGCCGGCCATTGGGGAAGGGCCCACTTCTTGGTGTGACATATGCTCCGTAGTAGTGGATACCAGTGTTGTCTTGGCCAGTCTGGAGCTATTAGGATCCTCTTGGGTCTCTCTGCTTTGATCTTTAGTAATACTGAGGTCATCAGTGGCAGAGGTGGGAATGCATAGATTTTTAGGAAGTTCCAGTTGAATGAGAGAGCATCTATTTTCCAAGCTTGTGGATGGTATGTCCTTGAGCAGAATTTTTGTAGATGATGGTTGAGGTGAGAGGCAAATAGGTCTACTTCTGGCCTGCCCCATGTCGAAGTGAGTTGTGTGAAGATCTTGGATGTAACCTCCACTCGTGTGGATCTGTGAAATTCCTGCTTAGGCTGTCCGCCAGCACATTGTCTTTGCCTGGAACAAACTGGGATTGTAACTGTATGTTTAGGCTCAGTGATTTTTCCCAAAGATTCATTGTCAGTCTGCAAAGGGGGTAAGAATGGGTGCCCCTTGCTTGTTTATATACCACATCACAGTGGTGTTGTCTGTCCGTATCAGTAAATGGCCTTGCTGAAGTTGTTGTCGAAAGGCCTCGATGGCATGCATTACTGCCAGCATTTCCTTTTGGTTTATATGCAGATGTGTTTCCTTTGGAGACCATTGTCCTTGTATACATCTGCCTTCCATGTGCACCCCCCATCCAAGGTCTGAGGCGTCTGTGGTCATGGTCTGTTATCTGTGGTTTTTTGAATGACATACCTGTGTTTGCCTGGCTTACCGAGGCCCACCATAGGAATTCCTTTTGTAGGCATGGAATGAGCGGTATGGTTGTCTCTAAGTTGCTGCTGTGCTGAGACCATTGGCTTTTTAGGTACCACTGAAGCTTTCTCATGTGTAGTCTTGCTAATGGAACCAGGAGAATGCAGGATGCCATGTAACCCAGGGCCTGTAGGAATCTCCTTGCAGTCATCTGGGTGAGTTTTGCCAAACCTTTGAAATAATGAGTTAACTTCTCTTGCTTGTCTTCTGTCAGGTAAGCCATTTGAGAGGCTGTGTCTAGTTTGGCTCCTAAGAAGGTTATTTGCTGGGATGGTTGAAGTCTTGACTTTTGGAAGTTGACTGTGTATCCCAGAGCCTGAAGTAATCGTATGACATAGTTCAAATTTTTTGTCAACATCAATTTGTCATCCGCTTGTATGAGGAAGTCGTCCAGGTACGGCTAAATTTGGATCCCCTGGAGCCTGCAATGAGCAATTACTGAAGCCAGGCATTTTTGTGAATACTCTGGGTGCAGCAGATAAGCCAAATGGCAATGCTGAGAATTGATAATGCTCTGGCCCTGCAAGAAATCTGAGGTATCTTCTGCAACTGTGTCTGATAGGGACATGCAGGTATGCCTCCTTGAGGTCCAGAGTAATCAGCCAAGACCCCTTGCCCAGCATGGGAAGGAGTTGCTGTAGAGTCAGCATTTTGAACTTTGGTACTATGAGAAAGGTGTTTAATGCGGACAAATCCAGTATTGGTCTCCATTGAGTTTCTTTTCTTGGAACAAGGAACAGTCTTGAGTAAAACCCCAGGCCTTGTTCTTGTTGTGGAACTCTTTCTATTGCTTTTATCTGAGCCAGCAGAGAAATTTGCTTGATAGCCTCTGCCCTCTGGTTTTATGGTAGGTTTGGCATGCCTTGTTTTCTTGGTAAGGTATGAAAATGGAACCTGTAACCTTGGTCTATAATGTCCAAAATCCATTTGTCCTTTGTCAATCTGTGCCAATTGTCTGAAAACAGAGATAATTTTCCACCCAAGGGAGCTTCTATTTGTTCCTTGGTAGGCGGAAGTAGAGGAAAGTCATTGAGATTGTGGCTGTGGGGCAGGGGAAACCCCTGTGTCACTTCTTTGGTTTGCTGGCTGCCATTGCCGTCCCCTGTAAGGACCTCTGTATTGATCTCTTCCTCGGCCACGTTTGTTTTTACCCCTTTGAAATTTTTCAGGATTAGGAAAGGACCAGTCTTTTCTGTAAATCTTTTAACAGGAAATCCTGATATTGTAACATATGAAAAAGGAAATTCAAAGCTCTCATAGATAAAGTAGTGGAGGTGTAGACCCCCCCCCCCCCCCCATCTCTCTAATGGCCTAGCTTCCCTGTTGGAAGGCAAGGGATTTTTAGAGGTGGAAGCTGAAACACCTTTAGGTCCCTGAGAAATAGTTTCCAAATAAACAGTATGGGCCCTGAATAAATGGGAATGTGTTTCTGGGACCCTGTAATACCCGTCTGGCTTGGCTGGAGCAGGAGGAAGAGAATCAGGGGTAACACTGGAGTCAGAATATAAATCATCCAAAACATCAAGCACAGGAGGGATAGCTAAGGGCCTGTGCTGGGGCTTTTTAAGGAAAGTTCGAAGGCGCTTTCTGGAATCAGAATATTCCAAGCCTTGCCACTTGAAATGTTCCCTCATGGTATGCAGAACTTCCCCAAAAGAAATATCCTCAGGAGGGGAGGCCGAGGGGATGGAATCCTCTGCATCTGAGTCCTCATAGGTCTGGAAGAGCTCTTCCTGGCCATCGGAGTGGACAGAGTCCTCAGAATCTTCATCTGAAGGGATAGAGTCAGAGGGTTCAACCCGGGGCCTGTTATCAGGAGGAGGCTGGGATCCTCTCGTCATAGAAATTAAGTCTGCGGCCATAGTCATGATTTGTGTCTCTGGAGTAGGCTGAGGTAAGGCTTTAGCAGTAAGATGCTTGGTCTTGCTGGCTGCCTTAGCCCGAGTGTAGGCCTTAATAGACATGGCCATAGGAGGCCTGGCAGCTCCACGTGCAGGAGTGACCTTATCTACAGCAATGGTCTCTGGCATTTCCTCGGTTTCAGTATCCGGAGGAAAATCTATAACTGGCGTCAGAGTGGTATCCGGTATCGCAGTGGTTGGTAATGGGGTGTCTTCGGTTCGGAGTGGTGGAATAACCGTCTCAGGAGGAACCAGAGCACTTGCGGTAGGTTTTGGCGTGGAGTCGGTGGTAGACGCGGGCCGAGGATGTCTGTCCCGGTCTTTTGTTTCTTGGGAGTTTGCAATGTCGGAAGTTCTGACGGCATTGTATAAGCAAATTTTTTGCCGAAAAAATCTTCAGCGAACTCCGCCCGGCGCCTAAGAGTGCGCTTATTGAAGCGAGCGCAGGCGACACAGGCCGAGACGTCGTGGTCTGGGCCAAGGCAAGGAAGACAGTAAGAGTGGAAATCCTTATGAGGTATTTGTTTACCACAAGAAAGACAATCATTAACTTTTTCAGTAATTTCTGACATCGGCTGAGGCAAGAAAAGGTCCCCAATGGGGTACTTAGCTTTTTTGATGACTTCGGAATCGAAGAATACAGGAGCTGACTGACCGGCACTTGCGAAGTGCTTCTGCCGGCACCGCGGCAAGAAAGACTGAAGAAAATGGCGTCGGCTGATGCTTATGTACTCCAGCCGCTCTGACGGAGAGAAATGCGACATCAGCTGACGTCTGACCCAGACTTTGGAATCCGGCCGACCGAGGGCTGCCTGAGGCAGGACAACCCATATGTTATGACTGCAGTTGCATTCTTGAAGGACATCAGGCCATTGCTGAGAGAGAAAGAGCCTCTGACCCAATCACTGTAAAGCTTGCAACGGTTAGAGAGGAGCACTACTTGTCTGGGTAGTCTACTCCAGTCAGAACTTTAGGGAGGACCCCATTCCAAATACCTTTGGCTAGGGTTCACCTTGACTGGGACGGTGGAAAAGGAAGCCAGAAAGTAGAAGTGTTTGAGGATATGCTTGCAGATGTCCCGATAGGGAATGATTTGGTAATGCAGTACTGTGTGTGCAC
The DNA here is from genome assembly GCF_019279795.1 of Protopterus annectens. Classification (NCBI taxonomy): domain Eukaryota; kingdom Metazoa; phylum Chordata; order Ceratodontiformes; family Protopteridae; genus Protopterus; species Protopterus annectens. The sequence continues at coordinate 1,046,952,710 of NC_056735.1, forward strand.
GCAGGGTCAGGCTTGGGGACAAGCATGTAGGTCTGGTAACCTGGGGGAGACCCAGACAGACCACACACTTGCAGCCAGGACTGGTGAGGAGGTTAATTCAGGGAGGGAGATACCCTGTAGCAGTGAGACTGAAGGCGAGCCACAGCTGCTTGTGGGTACTGACGGTCCATTGGACAGAGTGACTGCAGGGGCAGAAGTGAGTAGTACCCAGGTTGACAGTGAGGCACCGCTGTTAGAGAATACCAGACTTCCTGTGGAAGGGGAGCTGGAAAGGGTTACTAAGACAGTTGACACAGGCGCAGCTCTCCGACCCTAAATTACAAGGCCTAAGGGAGGTAGCTAGTGAGGCACCCGATTCTCAAGGAAAGGGGGAATCTGTATACTAGGACAAAGGGTTACAATATAGAGTGTGGTCCCCTGAGGGAGGGCTAGAGGGTGAGAGTACATCAGTTGGTAGTGCCCACAGCCTACCGTATGGTACTTCTAGCCATAGCCAATGATATTTATTTTGCAGATCATATGGGCATAAAACATATAAAGAGATGTACTGTACATAACTTTTATTGGCCTGCAATATCCAGAGATTTAACAGGGTACTGCAGGACCTGTGAGCAGTGCCAAACGTTAGGCAAGGCAGAAGACAAGATGAAAGCACCTTTGATGACTTTGCCTGTGATTGAGGAGCCATTGCAGATGGTAGCTAAGAATATTGTGGGGCCTCCGAGTACCCCTAACACCACAGGGAAATAGTATATCCTAGTGGTAGTAGATTATGCTACCAGATACCCTGACATGGTGGCTCTGTCCTCCATGGAGGCAGAAAAGGTGGCAAATGCTTTGTTAGAGATTTTCAGCAGGGTAGGTTTCCCAAAATAAATACTGACTGACAGAGGTGCCAATTTTGTGTCAAACCTGTTGGCTTGTCTGTGGAAATACTGTGGGTTGAAGCACCCAAAGACCACCCCCTACCATCCTCAGACTAATGGTATTGTTGAGAGGTTAAACTCTATACTCAGGACAATGCTGCAGACATTTGCAGACCAGTTTAAAAGTGAGTGGGACAAATTTGCCCCATCTGTTTTCTTAAAGAGAGGTGTCCCAGGAATCCACACGTTTTTCACCCTTTGACTTGTTGTATGGGCACAGGGTGAGGAGAATTCTAGATTTGATTCGAGATGAGTGGAAGGGTGAATGTGAATCACACAAGGAGTCGGTTGTGGCATATGTCCTAAACCTCAAGACAAGGCTCAGGGGATTCATGGGCTTAGCCCAAGAGAACCTGGCAGAAGCCCAACAACAGAAAAAGGTCTGGTATGACAGGAATGCTCAAGCTAGAAAGTATGCTGTATGGCAGCAGGTAATTGTTCTCATTCCTGTCAGACACAACAAGCTGCAGGCAAACTTGGGAGGGACCCTACAAGGTGGTAAGGTCAGTGATGTTAACTACATGGTAGAAATGCTAAGCAGGAGGCAGGGGCACATTGTACCATGTTAACATGATGAAACCTTACCATGATAGGGAGGCCCTTGTGCTGAGTATTTGCACTGGATGGCAGGAATCTTGAGGGGGATCTGGTGACTGATCTCCTCAGTGAGGCTCAGACTGACACCCCAGTGGAAGGGGTACGCAATATCCCAGTAGCTATCCCCTACCCAGGTTTGAGAAATCTGAGCAGTGTTACAGGAGTTGGGGGCCCTTTTGGCTTGTATGAAAGTTCACAAATATGCCCTTTGGGATGAAAATGTCCAAGCAACTTTCCAGAGGCTGGTAGATAGTATCCTAGCAGGATATTTGGCCCTTGCTTACCTAGATGATATTGCAGTCTACTGCCATTCTTGGCAAGAGCAACTTTAGCATGTCAGGGATGTGCTGGGCAGACTACAGAGGGCAGGGTTGACCATTAAGCACAGCAAATGTCAGGTGGGTATGGCAGAGGTAGTCTACCTGGGACGTAGAGTGGGGAGTGGTAAGATCAGGCCAGAACCTGCCAAAGTGGAAGACATTCAGGCATTGCCTGCCCCCATTACCAAAAAGCAGGTGAGAGCATTCTTGGGGACAGCGGGTTACTACATAAAGTTAATCCCCAATTACAGTACCATAGCTGCTCCCCTCACAGACCTGACAAGGAGAAACAGGCCAGATGAGGTAGTGCGGACCCCAGCATGTGAGCAGGTATTCCAGAAGCTTAAAGGAGCTTTGGGAGGACCCATTGTGTTAGCCAGTCCAGATTACAGCAAATAATTTGTTGTGCAGGTGGAGGCTTCAAATCACGGGGTGGGGGCTGTACTTAGCCAGGTTTCCTCAGAGGGAGAAGAGCTGCCAGTGGTGCATCTCAGTCGTAGGCTCCAACCCAGGGAGGAATGCTATGCAGCTGTAGAAAAGGAATGCCGAACCATAGTATGGGCACTGCAGAAAGGTCAGCGTTATCTGTATGGAAGGAAATTCACTGTAGTTACAGGCCACAATCCCTGAACATGGCTACATCGAGCCAGCCAGCAAAATGCCAAGTTACTAAGGTGGAGCCCAGGGTTCCAAGCATATATGACAGTGCAGCACCGCAGTGGGGTTGGCAAAGCCAACGCAGATGGGCTCTCAAGACAGGGAATGGGGTAAGATGTTCTCAGATAGGCTCAACCCTCTCAAGCAACATTTCAAGGGTCACTTGAAAAACTAGCTTAAGTTTTCAGGGGTAAAGAAATGCAACACTGCCAACTGG